>NW_008631490.1:55862-61159 GCF_000691845.1 Merops nubicus | reverse complement strand
GCTCTGCCTACAACAGGCAGCTGGGGAACCCCTTTAGTAACTGGAGCTCCTGCATGAACTACATAAGCAAACTCTCCCCAATATCACTGCAGGCAGAGCAGCTTTTATGCTGTTACCTGGGAGGTGGGACACCTGATGTTCATGCTGAAGGTGGGGGCACCTGTGGGCACCTGGTGGGGATCTCCTCATCAGCTCCCACCCCAGGCCGGCCAGACCTCCAGTGAACACCAATCATCTGGTTGTGCCCATCATCCCTCTGCCAGCCCTCTCTCAGGGCTGGGGGTTTAACCCCAGCACTCCACCCTTCCACAGCCTTCTTGGAGTGAGGGGCCCAAAACTGAACCCAGGATTTGAGGTGCAGCCTCCCAGTGCAGGGGCATGAAGGTACACGCCAGGCACTGTCTGAGGTCAGAGAGAATTACAGATTTGGCCTTCCCTAGGCCAGGGCCACACCTGCCAAGTGGTTTTGATACATGGAAAGGGCGAAGCCACTAATTTGTTTTCAAAGAAATACAAGAAAATAGTTTCTCTAATTATCAGCACTGCTATAAATTGGTATCAGAGCCGCGGAGTGCAGCTCCTGATGGCTTGCTCCCCACGGAGGCTGCTCAGCACTGGCTGCATCTCTGTCTGCACTGTCTATTTTCATCTCTTTAGCCTTTTGCCATCTCTTATTGACAGAAGAGCACACAGATTTTTTAAATGTCTCCATTCATATTGACTAAAACTTCAAGCTGAGTTATTTCAAAGGCTCAAGCAGTTCAGGGAACATATAAAATTCATTCAGATGTCTTGCTTGCTTTTCTATTAAAGGCATTCTGAAAAAGGGAAAAAAAATCACATTCTGAGCATATTCTTCCCCAGCAGAGCTGTTGGTTAGAGGCATTCAAGATACATCTCAAGGTTTTGATGTTTGGGTTCTATGGGACAGTCCATAACACAACCAAAGCACAGGAGTTTTCACCTGTTTCCAGCATCAGTTGATTCAGAGCTTATAAAGCTGTGTGAGAACTGCTCCAAGTGAAGGTTTCCTTGGCTCTGGTGCCACAGTGCCTTTGCAAGGAAGGGAGATTTTAGAAGGAATTCCACAAACCAAAACAGACTCAAGCTAGGATGTTTGCATCTCCTGAAGTACAGGCTTTCCCAAATGAATTTCACGAATTCTAAATGTAAAATTTAAAACATTTAGAGCTCTGTATTTTTACTTTTAAACTATTTCTTTCCTACAGGATATGAAGTGTATCTTCACTGGCCTAACAGGTATATATGCAAAGGTACAGGCACTGCAGCAATTATCAGTTCCTCTACACATGCCTGGGGGCCAAGATCAGGTGGAAATTGTCTGACTTGGGGAATTACAGCTTTGTCAAATGCACTGGAACAAGGTCCTGGACAAACTGTAGATCCTCCCTCCCTAGAAATAACCACTATGCAAACAGACAAGCCCTGGAGCATCCTGACCTAGTTCCGGTGCTCACGCTGCTTTGAGGAAGAGGCTGGACCAGGGACCTCCAGGGATCCCTCCCAGCCAGAATTATTCAAGGTTGTCCCACCCCCACTTGAGATCCAGCTCTCCCACCCTGGAGGTTAAAAGTCAGCTGGTGAAGGATCCCTTTTATCCCACTGGGATGCTGTCAGCAGGGTCCAAGAACTGAACCAGAGCTTCTCAGAAGGACCAAAATCCTCTGGTCTCAGAGCTCCTGCTTCAGGCTTCTTGCACACTCAAGCAAAGCTCCCCATTAGTTACTGGAAATGGATGTGGGAATTTGCTGGAGAGCTGCTGGGCTGGGGAGGTGGAAACTCCTCTTGAGCTAGTGCAAAGGAAAGCTAGAAAAGAGTTCTTATTTAAAACTGGCAACTTGTTATTTGAAAACCTGAAGCCATCAGGCACACCAAGACTCCTCAGAGGGGGTGCCTGCTGTGAGCCCAGCTCTCCTCTACAGCCAGGTTTGCTTTTCTCTCCTTATTTACCTGAAATCTGGCAATGCTTCAAAAAGAGGCACCACTGTTGGTGGTACTTCAAGCACTGCTTAACAACCAGGTGAAAAATAGTGAGTAAAACACTTGTGGGTTGGGCAGAAAGATGCTGGCAGCCTTGAGAAGGAGTCTGGACAGGTCAGTGTTAGCCAGGGTCCACCCAGGCACCACTCCTTGGCGCCCAAGCCATGTCCTCAGCTGCTCCCCCAGCCCTGGGCAGTACCTGCCAGAGCAAACCAGGGCCCGTTGTCCCCAATTCTGCCCCAAAATCCCTGTGGCCTCTTTCTTCTTATCTTTGTATCCTGCATACAGCCACAGCCGAGCCAGGGGGCTGGGGAGACTCGGGGGCTTTCTGAGGAAATCCAGCACATATTCCAGGGTGGATTTCACCAGGCTCCCAGAGCCTGAAAACTTCAAACTTACCTAGGCATACTCTGCTCTCTTCTTTCCCTGTCATCTCCCTGTTATAATTAATTGCAGTAAGCGTCTGGTCACAATTAACCTTTTTCTGAGGGCTGAAGCAATGAGGCAGGGAATAACTGAGCTTTCATCTGCTCCCCGGGCTCGGCCCCGGGGCTCCCACGCCTCTGCCTGCCCCCCAGCTCTGATGCTTTTCTAGACTCCTGCCTTTTATGTTCTCTGCCTGTTTTGTTTCTGCTTTCTGATTGCACCCATGTGGGTGGGAACGTACACCTTTCTGTTCAACCTCAGCCACTGCTCCTTATCTCTGGTTTTCTAGAGCATTCTTTTCATTCCCTGGGACGTGCTGCCTCCAGCGGGAGGTGCCTGTGCTGCCCCGAGAGCAGCTTCACCTGGTTCTGCTGCAGCTCCTCTTGCCTTTGAACCCCCAGGGACCTCGCTGCTGCCTCCCCAACTTCACTGCAGCCTGCTGCTTTGAACTCCATTATCACTATTCTGTAGCTCTCCTTCCTTCCTTTAGAATAACAATTCTGTTGTTTTTTATTGTTTTACGGTCTCTATCACCCAACTGCCTTGGTGACTTCAGCTTCTCCTGCAGCTTTCCTGGGGTAAATCTAAAATAGCTGGTTGGGCCTTCTCACAAGGCTTCCCCCAATAGACCTTCAGGTGATTTTTCTTAGCTGAGGTAAGCCAAAGACATTCAGAGAGCTGCCTGAAGCCACAGGGGATTACCCGTGTCGTTGGGACTGGTGTGAGGGTCACACAACTGGACCCAGGTGGCCAACAGAGCTGAGAGCAGGTGTGTGGCTGGGAGTGGGGCCAGCCCAGCCCCCCCAAACCCACCCACTGACTCATGGTGCCAGAAAACCACCACCACTGTCACTCATCCAGTCACCTACAGGGAATTAAAATCCATGGAGATGTGGTGCTGAGGGACACGGGGCAGTGGGGACCTGGCAGGGCTGAGTTAGTTATGGTTGGACTTGATGATCTTAAAGCTCCTTTTCCTACCAAAATGATGCTGTGATTTTATGACTGACTCCAGCTCTTCACGCTCTGTCAGGTGTTTGCATCACTCCCACACACTCCTATAAATCCCAAATTAATCCAGGCTGGTTTCTCCCCTCCCAGAGCATGCTCAGCGGGCACAGGTTCTTCTCGGGCAATCAGAAGTGACCTGAGGATGTTGTTGGGCCTCACTCCATGAATTCCAAAGCAGCCTCTCAGTCAGTTCAGAATGTTCCACCAGCACCAATTCCCTCGTACTGAACACTGCCTGGCTTGGCTCCCAGCTGGGACAGCCCAGCACTTCACCCTTCCTTCTGCTTTGGGAGGCACAGATTTCTGTGTTCTGCTGAAATGTTTAAATAACAGTCTTGGAATCAGTCATGCAACAGTTCAGATGGATGCCTCTTGACCTTCAGCTTGTTCCAAAGTTTTGACTCCAGAAAAAAACTCCAGCAGGTGCTCAAGCATGTGGCTGGAATGGAGACTCAGGTGCTCAGACACCTGTTTCTATAAAATAAACCACACAGAGTACAGAGCATCCCAGCCCCTTCTGCTGGGGGTGTGTTTTAATTATTTACATTGCCTTCCATCTAATCTCCTTCCACTGTACTGATAGTCTGCAAATGGGATTAAAAAGTTTTAGTTCTGGGTGAGACTCACAGAATTGTTTTGTGAAAAAAGCCTTAAGTTCATCAAAGTCCAACCATTAAACTAACACCACCAAGTCCACCACCAAACCATGTCGATAGCCACCACATCTACACACCCTCTGAGTACCTTCAGGGCCAGGTTCCCCACCACTGCCCTGGGCAGCCCATCCCACTGCTTGATAACCCCTTCAGAGAAGAAATTTTCTCCTAATGTGCAACCTAAACCTCCCCAGGCACAACTTGAGTCTGTTTCCTCTTGTCCTTATTACCCGGAAGAAGAGACTGGCCCCCACCTCGCTATGACCTCCTTTCCAGTAGCTTTAAAGGGTGAGAAGGTCTCCCCTGAGCCTCAATCTTTCATTTGAGTGAAAGGTTGTGCCACTGTTTTCCAAGTAAGTCACACTCTGTTGCTTCCCCTCCCAGCCATGCCAGTCTGAGACCCTCAAGAACTACAGGACTCCTGTTATACCACATCATAGAATCATAGAATGGTTTGGGGAGGAAGGGACCTTAAAGGTTATCTCATTCCAACTGCCCCGCATGGGCAGAGATATCTTCCACCAGCCCAGGTTTCTCAAAGCCCCATCCAGCCTGTCCCTCAACATTTCCAGGGAGAGGACATCCACAACGTTTCACAGCATCTTTACCAAGGGACAGGTTTTGTGGCAGCTGCCCCTGTCAGCAAGTGTGCAGGAGGCAATCTGGGGGTCTGTGTGGTGTGAGGGTCGTTCCACCCCAACCCAGCTCAGGCAGGGGGCTCTGGCTGCTGCCTCTTTGCAGGGTATGACCCACCTCTGAAGGAACAGCAGGCTCTGCTCTCTCCCCACCCCATGCAGGTAGGAGCTGGTGTGCAGGATGCTCAGAAAGGAGTAAAATTCAGCAGCCTAAAGCAGAGCACCATCTATTGCCACAAGCACAGTGTCGAGAAGCCTCTTCCCTTTGCTCTGATGGGATCCATAAAGTTTCTTGCCTGAACACACCTCCCCTGGCAGGCAGTGCTGAGCGGACCCTCTCACCTCCTTCCAACCACCAAAGGTGTTTGCCCACTCCTCTCTTTGAGGTACAAATAAAATGAAATGAGAATAAGACTCCTTTCACTCCTGCACAAATGCTGCCTGACACAAAATCTTTACGACACACGTTGGGAATGTCAAACAAATCACAGTATCCTCACAGCAAATGATGGACTCCTCCAGCAGGGAGCCGGCCGGCAGCCTCTGCCCATCACCAGCCAGCTCCATC
>NW_008631490.1:47705-55687 GCF_000691845.1 Merops nubicus | reverse complement strand
CAGCCAGGCCGGCGCCCCCCCCCCCCCCCCCCACCAGGGCCAGCTGCTCTCTGGAACCAAGAACCCTTCCATATGAAGGAAGGCTGCTGGGACAGGCCAAGGGGGGATGGTTTGAAACTAAAAGAACTATTTAGACTAGAGAAAAGGGAGAAAATTTTGACCCTGAGGGTGGTGAGCCCCTGGCCCAGGCTGCCCAGAGAGGTGGTCGCTGCCCCATCCCTGGAACCATCCCAGGTGAGGTTGGCTGGGGCTCTGAGCAACCTGCTCTAGCTGCAGATGTCCCTGCTCAGAGCAGGGGGTTGGACTAGATGAGCTTGAAAGGTCCCTTCAACCCAAACCAGTCTGGAACTCTATGAAATGAAGTCTCCTGTACCCTTACAGAGTTTTTGCCAGGTAGTCAGCCTGCAGCTCTTCCCTGGGCTCTGCTGCCTGACCACAGCACTGACCGTGCCGGGGGATGGATGCTGTGTGCTCGTTTAGGAGATTAGTTCATATGGCTGGTTTGGGCTGAATCATCTCAGCACGTCCATGATCCCATTGCAGAGCTCTGCCAGGAGAAACAGGCTCAAAAAAAAAAAGAGAGTCTGTTTTAACTGGGAAACATTACACCAAACCTAAGCTCCCACACCAAAAAGAAAGAGAAAAAAATGATAGGAAAAAACCCAAACCCTCTCTCTGCACTGCAGCCAGTTTTCCAGACAAATTCAGTTGCCAGGTCTTGGTCACGTTGAGTTGTAGAGCCTCCAGGAGCAGCCCCTGTGTTTCCAGAACAGAAAGCAGCTCTCCATGACCCCTTCCCTTGGACACGTTTGGACAGAAAAGCTGATATGTCATCTGGCTGAGAGAAAGTACCAGTGACACAACCTTCATAGGGGTTCTCTGGTTGCATTTGTAATAATGGTCCTTGGTAATTAGGGTTACCAAGTGATCTATTTCAGTTCCATGAAACAATGCTGAATCCATCTCTGAAATTAAAATGGGCTCTGCTCTGGATTTTTTAAGTTTATGTGACTGTTACTTAAAAATCCATTTTTATTCAACAGTGAAACAAAAACATGTTGATAGAATGAGGCAAACCTCTTAATTCTTCACACAGCAATTGCCCAGCCAAAGCACTTCTCTGATAAATTCTGACATGAGAGAATGGATTATGCGCTGCACAGTTGCTATTCATAGAGAAAAACAACTAATGAGAATAAAATAGGAATATTGTGCTATATTTCTTCTTTTGCCCAGAATGCCTGATTTGTACTGTGTTATCAAGCCCTGGAAAAGGTGTCTTGGCACTGGTACCATCCATTATTTCAAGATGACATAAAAACCACCAAAACTGGAGGTAGGTGAACTGGGCATGTTTGGAAAGCAGGTTTCCTGCTGCTGTGGATGCAGAGATTGCAGGGCCAGGAGGGACCATCACACCATCTGCCAGGGCCTGCCTCAAACAGCCTGCCACGGTTCCTGCTCTGCACTCACCACTCCTGGATGAGCTCCCTGCAGCCACCCCCCTCCCATTTCAACCTCCTCATGGTAAACACCTTCCTCATCCCTCCAGCAAGCTCATGTTTTAACTCTTTTTTTTTCCCCTCCCTAAAAATAGCCATATGCATCAAGAATAAATTCTACTTTCAATAATAATGAGAAACTAAACTGTTTTTTTTTGTAGCAGCACGTTGTCTACCATCACAAAGAACTGCATCACACCCTGCTGGGGAATCAAGCCTTGGTGGGATGCAAGGCTACTTTGATGATATTTTTTTTTCCACTAGGGAAAGGCAGACGAGCTCTGCAGCAGACCCTTGGGGCTCATACTGCCACGGCTTTATTAGGATCCACTTAAAAGCAGACTTTTGCTGGAGGATCCCCACAAGTCTGGTCTTCTACCAGTCATCCAGTTTGCACTTTGGGTTCAATCAATTCCCCCACAGCATTTTCCAGCCTACCCCAGATGTGCTTTGCTCCCCACAGCATCAGAAAAAGCACAAAGGTGATGCTGTGGAAGGTGGTCCAGCCTTTAACAGGGGGTCACATTCAACAAACACAAACTCAGAAGGAAAAGCTGAGAATGGACGAAATGAGACACTGGAATTTAATTATCTGAGCTGCACAACAAGCCCTTGGTAGAGACAAGAACTTAACCTAAACTCATCAGTCATGGTTCAGTTCCTTGATTTCTCAAACCCTCCTCCTTTATCATGAAAAATGTGCCTGTTCTGCCTCCCATTTAGTTGTTTTCTAATTTCTAATGGCTTAAAAAAAGGCTACCACTGTCTGCAGTTTTGTTAATAAAGAAAATAAACATTTCAGCACTTTCAAAAAATTAATGTCAGAGGATGTCTGGGTATTTGAAAACAAACCTATTTGCTTTAGTAATTTTGTTTGCCTGTTGTTAAATTGAATCATGTATCATTAGCACCATAACCCAAAGGAGGCAGGAGGATGGAAGCCCAAGGTGGCCTGTTCCACAGCACTGGCAACGTCTCCTTAGCACGGGGCTGGACCTCTCCCTGCACCCTGCCAGCCTGCGTTTTACTTCCCAATTTCCCCTGGCAAAAGGCAAAGGAGTTAACTGAAGTGTACTCATGTGAGTCAGCTCTTGCTGGAGAGTGGTACCCAAAGGAGAACACACAACGGTGTGGAGCTGTCTTTGTACAACAAACTCGTTAACAACAAAATAATCACTATCTGCATGGCCCCGAGCAACAAGGGAGCTTGGTTGCTGCTCTCATTAATATCCTATTAACACAACTGCCTGTGTCACCATGTGGAAAGGAGCATTGGAGTGGTGAGGGAATCAGAGTCAGGTGATGACACGATGCAGGGACAACAAGGATCAGGTGCCAAGACCCAGACCTGCTGGACATGGACCAGAGGAGCCCCAGCAATGCCCCAAGGGGGGAACCCCTCTGCTGGGAGCCCAGCAGGAGAGAGTTGGGCTGGGGCAGCCTGAGAGGAGAAGGCTCCAGCTGGGGAGACCTGCTGGGGGCTGCCAGGGCTTAAAAGAGGACCTACAAAAACCTGGGGACAGACTTTTGAGCAGGGACGGCTGGGACAGGACAGGGGGAATGCTTTTAAACTAGAAGAGGGAGATGTAGAATAGAGAGAAGAAAGAAATGTTTGACCCTGAGGGTGGTGAGCCCCTGGCCCAGGATGCCCAGAGAGGTGGTCGCTCTCCAGGATCCAGCAGTAACATGCACCACGTCCATACCAGCACTAGACACACTGGGGACAGCTGGAGGGCACGTGGCTGCTCCTCTCCCACACGTCTGGGACCACCATCCCAGCAGCTCTGGGGATGCAGGCAGCCTCACGCCTCCTCCTCCTCACCCAAAAAACCCATCACTGTGTTTGTGCAGCATCCAAGCACACACATGTGAGCTCCTCTCACATCCCAAGCCAGCAACACGTCCCAGCTGTTTACACACAAAAGCTTCTGGTGTTTGCTTAGAAAGCAGCCAACTTCTGCCTTCATCACTGCTCTGTACCCTGGGAAAAAATCAGATGCCTGAAAGCTGATTGAGATGGAAGCTTCTTCCCTTCAACGTTCTGCATAATCATCTCCTCTCGCCGCCTGCCCGGGAACTGCACCTGTGTGCCAGGGGATGCCAGCTTCAGTCAGGGCCACGGGAGGAGCTGCACTGCAAACACCCTGTCATCCAAACCAGGAGCAGGCAGCACACGAGCTGGGATGAGATCCTTAGTCCACATTTCACTATTGCCAACGTCTCCAAATGCCTGTGTGAAGAAAACCACTTCAAAACACTCTAAAGACCTGGCTCATCTGATTTCACCCCATACTACTGGAAAATTCTCCTCAAATACTGCCTGAGGGAAGCACAGAGAAAAGCAAATTGGCAAATCTCCAACTCTGGGAAAGAACTGCAGGACAAACAGTTCCAAGGGGTCTTCTTAGAGACCTTCCTGGTCCTGCTGGAAGGGCTGCAGGAGACACTGAAGCTGAGCCACTGGATACACAGTTGGTGTAGAAATGGAAAAAAGTAAAATAAAATCAGGGATTTGTAGCACGTTGTAGGATAGAGGCTGGATAGATGAGCCAGGCCACTTCTCCAGGCATGGCAGCTAAGGGGCTGGCTTGCAGGGTGGCTGGCATGGCATACCCAGCACAGGGCTCGGATTGACTCCAGAAGGTTGGGCACTAGTGAGGACAAGGCGGTTTAAATTCAAACTTGGCAAACTGTAAAGAAGTTGAAATGTTACAGTGAGGAGCAACGAGAATGTCTGTGGCTTTACACCCCCTTAATTGCCTGTAAACCAGAAACCAAGCCCAAGGAACCCAAACCCATGCCAGAGGGAGGTGAGGCAACATCCCTGGTGGGGTGAAGATGCTGATGGGGGCACCAGCAGCACCCTTTAGCCTGCTGAAGGGCAAGGTGGGGCTGCACCCAAAAGCCTCTGTGGTCCCTTCACCAGTTACTGAAAACCAAGCCCAAGGAACCACGCTGTGGGATATGGAATCAGCCAGATGATGAGTCCAGTTATGTAGAATTCTTCCAGAGAGAGACTCATGATCTTGCTCCATTGTCCTGGGAACTCCACTTGCTGTGAAGAGTCAGGGAGCCCTCCCCACAGCCAGAACCCCCACACAGCACATCCCCTGCATAAACAGAGCTCCCAACTCCACTGAGTCAGCAGAGCCAGCTCTTACAGAGGTGGCTTCTTGCCCCACCTCCAGGTTAATGCTGAAGGTGGGGGCACCTGGTGGGGATCTCCTCATCAGTTCCCACCCCAGGCTGGCCAGACCCTGGGTGAACACAATCAGGAGGGGCTTTCCTGCCTGGTTGTGCCCATCATCCCTATGCCAGCACTCACTCAGGGCTGGGGGTCTGACCCCATCACTTGACTGTGGGAAGGTGGCTCCCAGGGTGCAGACCTGGGGCTGAGGAGGGTGAGATCCACTGGTGCTGCAGCCCAGCCCACTGCAAAGCCACAGTCCCACCCTCCCCGTGCTAAGAAGCCTGCAACAAACTAGAGAGAGGGCAGAAAAGAGCAGCAAAAACAATTTGACTATTAGGGAAAGTTCTTTACCCAGAGAGATTCAAAGAGTTTAATCTGTTTAGTTCATCAGAAAGACAATTAGGAGAAGCCTTGATTACAGTGTGTAAGTACCTTCACAGGGAGAGAACAACAGGTACTAAAGGTCTCTCCAGTCTCAGCCAGGCTGTGTGACAAGAAGCTGTGGGCAGGAGCTGAAAGTCCCTTCAACCCAAACCATTTTCTGATTCTAACTACATTGGCTCAGTTTGTTAACATTCACTCGTTGTGTTTGGAATTTATTTTCTTCCAATTGGAAAATCCTGTGTGAGGAGCAGGAATAGCTTCTGAGAGATCAGTAGGTGTTGTCACAGAAGCTACCCTGGCTCCTCGGGTCCCACAGCTGCTGCTGTGGGGATAAACCAGTGCTGATTGTTTCCACAGCTCCACACTGAGGCAGGAGTAACTAGGATGCATCATTTGGGACTCTCTCTCCTCTCAGACTATCTCAGTGACAAGAACCACGTGAGCTGGGTCCTACAGCCCAGGGACCTCCTGCACCAGCAGCCAGGAGGGTGATCTTCTCACTCAGCCCTGCACTCCAGGCAGCCAGCAGTCTGCCCGTAACCCCACTCCAACCAACTGTGCCCTAATCCTGTTAAACTAGAATTGTAACTCACTGATTGAACACCTGGGGCACTGACTCATCCTCCTGTTGGCAGGGAACCGGCCAGGGTGGCTCCTCCCAAGGTGGGTGCTCTGGAGGTGTGAGTAGCCACTGAACTGCAGCAGCCTCCCGCAGCACCAGTCAGATGATGCCACCGGGTACCCCAGCCCAGGAAATCCCTGCTGCCCTCACCAGGCCCCTGCTCCCCTGCAGCAGAGAGCCCGGGCAGATGCTCTCCAGCCATGTATCCCTGTGCTCCAGCTGCTGAGGAGACATGTGGAAATGTCTGCAGCTCTCCTCGGATTTATCAGCTGGTGACACGAGTAGCACAGGGTCATTTCAGCCAAAACTGCATCTTTTTTCCACTTCTGTTAAAAAAAACCCAACTAAACCAACAACTATGTAATTAACTGTGAGTGGGGAAAACTTGGTTCTTAGCAAAGAAGTGACATTATATTTCAATTTTGCTATATCAATGTCTAGAAAAATTAAGCTCTGAGGTACAAAACCCTGTAAAGCTTTTGGTGTTTGGGATGCTAAGAGGAAATTTAACCATATTTATCAATGAAAATGCTCTATCAATTTGTTTTTGTTTTAATGATCCTGGCTAATAACCCAAAGCTGCTGGAAGAGGGCAGAGGCTTCTGCCAGAGCTGGGGTGGGTCCAGCAGTTTATCAGCAGGGACTTTGGCTCGTGCTGGAGGCTGCAGGGCAGTGGTGGAGCTGGACAGATGTGCCCAGGGCACGTCACACGTGGCCCATGAAGGGAGCTGGAACAGACCTACATGTGGGGCTCAGTGTGCACAGACCACACACCCCTCCAGCAGCTCCTCGGCTCTCCTGAACTGGGGAGCCTGGAACAGGACCCAGTAATCCAGACGTGGCCTCCCTAGGGCAGAGCAGAGAGGGAGAACCTCCTCCCTTGGCCACACTCTTCTGAATGCCCTTGCTTACTGTAGGGTGGTCGGACTATGACCTTTAAAGGTCCCTTCTGACCCCAAGCCATTCTCTAGCTCTATGCCCCTTTTCTGCACCCCTACCCTTGCACACCCCCTCCCCTCCCTGCTGAAGCCTCTCCATGTTCTGCCTGTTATGGTGATGTGCTCATGTCACTGCTGAAACCTCCCAGCTCCCCCAGCCAGGGCAGCCCTGGCCCCCAGGTCACACCCCCCAGGTCACATACCCACTCCCCTCAGGACACGGCACCAACCCTCCTCAGAAACCCCAGAGCAGATCTACCACATTTCCCCTGCTAGAAAAGCAGCTGAAGAGGATCCCACCCAGCCCCCTGTCCTGCTGGGGGTCAGGGAGGCAACAGAGCAGAGGGGGTGTAAACACATCTGCAATTAGGGAAGGCTCCACGCAGCACTTCACTGGCATCATCCTCCTTCATCATCCCCAGACATGCCTTATAGTATCATTGACAGTAAATTATTTTCTAGATTATTATAGTCTGTCTGGTGAAGTTTGAGGCAGGGAACACAATCACTCTGCCAATAAGCTGTCAATGCAGGCACCGTGGGAGGTGTAATGGCTTTCCATGGCAGCTCCTGGAGAATTGATTAGCACTTGGCTCATTAGCTCAATAGCAATCAATGGCTCTAAGCAACTTCCATACCATTCTTGCACATCAGAACTGCATAATAAAAATCCTGATGACAGATTTACTCAGTACACACCCAGGGCACAGTGTTCCACCCAGGAGAGGAGAGCTCTGAAGGGCGGAGGTGTCGGGGAGGAGGTGCAGAGAGGGCCCATGGGCAGCTCAGCAGGTAACAGAGCTGCTCAGACCTCTCACCTTCAAACCCTTCCCCACTCCAGCTCCTGCAAGTCCTGGTGCCCTGCTTCCTGCCTCGTTTTATGGCAAGAGAGGTTTGTCTTGCTGTGGAGGAGATCATCCACAGCTTGTGCCTTTGGCACAACTTCCTCCTTGCACAGGGCCGAGAAAACACGACTCACAGATTCAGATCAGTCCTTTTAAAAAGGTCAATGTGCTGAAAATAGACTGGTTTAAAGATTGAGTGCTTCATGTTACACACCACAGTTCATGTTACACCATCACCTTTCAGAGGAATTGAAACACTTTCCATGTATTTTTGAAAACATGAAACCAAGGCACAAACATTTTGAACAACTCCAGATTTTCACCTCCCTTACGGAAAATTCTCTCTAAGAAAGGAAACAGGAGGGTGAAGCTCAAGAACACTCCCATCTTGTAGCTCATTCCCACAGAGAACCAGTATGGAGTGTCTCCCAACAAGCTCCAAGGAGCCAAGTCCAAAGAGAACTGACTTCTTTGTAGACAGGGTTCAGAGGCAGGAGTGGA
>NW_008631490.1:0-47674 GCF_000691845.1 Merops nubicus | reverse complement strand
AGGGAGAGGGTGGGGCCCAACAGGACCACGTGCCCAGGCTGCAGGCAGCACTCAAGCCAGTGCTGGGGGACACCAGCATCTTCCCAGAGCATTTAAGGTCAGACCACACCATGAGTTCAGCTGGTTTGAAAAACCCAAACCCCGAGTGGCCAGCAGTCTCTTGGACTTCCTGGACTAAGGTTATCATGGTAGGTATTCTCCCAGTTTAGAATACTCCACTGTACTCTACTCTACTCTTGCAGGTGGAGCTGTGCCACCCTCACAGCAGGCTGAGGTGTTTCTCCAGAGAGGGGTGGATTCAGGGAGAACATGAGGACCACACAACTTGCTGTAAGTGGCACGATGGGGAGACACCAGAGCAGCCACTCCTGACCCAAGCAGGGAAACATTTCTGAAGCAGATGAGCCCAAGGGGTGGTACCAAGGAAGAAAAAAAAAAAAAGCACAAATGACATCCCAAACAGAGTTGTAGAAACAGAAGGTCTGAAGAACAAGGGCATCAGCACTGCTGGGACAGGTTAGACACAAGCAGAACTGTGCCATATTGATTAATTTAATAAACAAATAATTTAATGAAAAAATGTTATGTATGACTTGACTGTGGTTGTGCCTTTGTACTAAAGGCTTAATGAGAACAGCTTCCATGGGCTTTCACTGATGTCTGCAAGCTGGGCCCTGGGAACTGGCTGCTAATGAACTCCTGAGCTGTAAGTGATAATTGGGTACGAGATTCAGCAGGCGCTGCAGCAGGAGCTGCTGCTGTTGGGAACCATTCAGCAGCAAAGCTGGTACCAAAGGAGTGAGGAAAACTCCTCTGATAGAGACCCAAGCCTGGGTTAGGGTTTTTCTAAATGGTGCTACCCATCACCTCTCATCAGGTGTTAGGAACCCTCAACCTTTCCCAGAAGTTCAGCCCTCCAGCTATTAAAACACTAATTAAATGAAAGCTATGGACAAGGACCTTGGTGAAGGAGAGGCTGGGGTACCCCAGGCATCATTCATTCTCTCCATTTACATGAAAAAGAGACAACAGGAGGAATCCAGTGGATGAGCCTCTGTCTTGTGGAGATGTATGAAGCCAGCCCTGGCAGCAAGGTCTCCTGGCTGCACCCAGAGCCTCCAGCCCTTGACAAAGTGCTTGACCAAGGATGGGATTTGTCTGCTGCTGGCTGATCAACTGCCCAGTAAACAGCTGACAGATTATAAACAAGGAGCAGCAGAGCTGGAGACAACCCAGAAGACAGGACCCACAATAGGCAACCTTTCCATCACCAAAAACTCATCAGAGTAGAAGGACATCTTATGACTCATACATTACAGCTATGAAAGTTAAAATATTTGCCTTAAAATTAGACAGAAATTCACATATGCCTTGAGTTCCCTTGTTCTCTTCCCCTGGTAAGAACTGCCAAATTGCCATCATGCAAAATATCAACCTCATTTATTTTGGAAAAGATTCCTGTGGAATTGGTTTTAGATTTGGTTTGGTTTGGCTATTTTGTTTTGTTGTGTGTGTGTTTTTTTTTTTTTTTTTCCAAATATGTTTAATAATGTAAATTAATTTTAAATCATTAAAACATGAGACTTCTGAAGTACCAGTCAAATTTCAGGATATTGTATAAGGGGAAAATGAAGTTTCTGTAATTGTTAATATACTTAGATGTAAATAACATCTCACATATGAAGCGATTGCTTCGTCAATCTCGGAGTCTAATTTAATTAATCAGCACACTTTGCATCAGTGACAAACCACATATTCAGCAGATTTAAAGATGCATATTCTATTATGGGAGCATTAAGTGTAGCTTTATCAGGGATTTAATAAATAACAGCAATATTCTAATATGAAAAACTCATAAGGAGCTGAGCTCCAGGGGGCACAAATTGTGACACAGGGGCATTTCCAAATCAGAGCATGCATACTTCTGAGTCTGAGACAACAAGACCTAGTGGCTACTTTTGCTTTTTAAAGCCAAAAAAAAATGATAGTTTTTCATAACCCCAGGTGGAGCAGAACAAGCCCCAGGAGGACTCTGGGGGAAGCTACAAGAAGTGGGACTGGTGCCATGTGTTGACCTTGCTCTCCCACTCCTCCAAGGGGAGCACTGCCTGGCACTCCACCTACTTCCCAAAAGCCATGAAACAGCAAAAAAGGGTAAAAAAAAAAGAAAAATGCAGCCTGAGATGGCTAGAAGCAGATCAGCAAAGCAGCAAGACTTTTAGCAAGTGAGGTTTGCTGTGATTTTAGGACACCAAACCCCACAGCCACACAGGCTCTCACACACCTTCCCCTCCCCACCACCCCAGCAGCTCCCAACTACAAATGAGCATCTTTTGGAAACAAAAGGCACTGTCATTCTACAGGAGGGAGCTGACTTCATTTGGGGATTTCTTGGTGGCTGATGATGGGTATGGCCACACCAGGTCACCTGTAACAACCCCTGTCAGAAACAGGCACCGGATTTAATCTCTGGGAAATAACCCAGGGCTCTCAGTGGGGAATGTGCACAGACCCAATGCCAGCAGCAACTCACCCCCTGGCCATGGCTTTCTAAGACTGTCCACTACAGAGGAAACTGAACAAAACACCTCATCACTGCTCCATAAGGCAGAGACATCTGGATTTAGAAAACATCATGTATTTTCATCAGCACTGATCAGTCATAGTTACTGGTTTTTATAAATGACATTAAAATGAGAGGATGTTTCAGCAATACTGTCATCTTATGACAAGTCATTGGTCTGACTCCTATGTCATAAAATAACACATGCATAACAAGAAGCTTTGAAAAGCAACCCTCTAAAAGAGTAGAAATATTTTTAAGTTCTGAAAATATTTAGAATAGAATTTCAGAATTTAAAAGTGCCTCAGCTGGTTTTAGTCTCCGTGCACCCTTGGAGTTCTCCTGTGAAGCAGGAAGAAGGATGTATCCGATGTCCCTCAATGTACCCAACAGTTCCTGGGGTACCAAACCCCACAGCAGATGAGATGTCTGGCCACCACAGAATCATTTCAGTTGGGAAAGACCTTTAAGACCATCAAGTCCAACCATTAACCCAGCACAGCCAGTTCATCACAAAATCATGTATCTGAGCACCTCATCTACACATCTTTTAAACACCTCCAGGGATGACGTCTTCACCACCTCCCTGGGCAGCCTCTTGCAATGCCTGATAACCCTTTCAGTGAATAAGTTTCCTTAATATCTGACCTAAACCTCCCCCACTGCAACGTGAAGTCACAATGGCAGGATGCTCAGGTCACCCACCCTGAAGGAGGAAGCAGCAACCCAAAAGATACTCTTGGAAGGTCCCCTGAGCTCCACCTGTAGCTCCACTCCAGCGATGGTGCCAAGGGGGACCCACAGATTGCAGGGTGCTGTCAGGGTTGGGTATCACCAGGGACACCCCTCCCCTGGAGCTGGGCTCTCAGCAGAAGCCATGCACGGGAGGACTGGGGTGTTACCTCTGCCTGCCCCCAAAACAGGGTGCTCAGGGGATGTCTGCAGGACACACACGTTCAGAGCCACTGAGCAGGGCTGAGCAGAAAACTGTTGATTCCATCTGGCTCCCTTCTGTGCCTTCCAGGCAGCACTGAGCACTCAGCACCTACTGGCCTCTGCCCTGCTCACCGGCCAGGCAGAAGTGTCTGCTCTGCCGTCAGATCACCCTGCCTGCCCCTGCCCTCACCCTGCCTGCCCCTGCCCGGCTGCAGCCCCAGCCCCAAATCTGCACGCTCTCAGCTCCCAGCCCTGTGCCCCTCTGCCAGCGCTGGGGCTCCAGGAGAGTCCCCACAGCACCTCTGGGGAGCCCAGGCCAGCCCTGGGGCCAGCCCTGCTGGGGAGGGGCACAAGGGACACGGGGGCAGAGCCAGCGCTGGGTTAGTCCCACGCTGCCACTGCCCTGCAAGGTCACTACTGCTGCTGGGCTGGGGTTTGCATTCTACAGGAAAAAATGAAATGAAAAAGAACTCCTGGAAGCTGCAGTTTGCTGTCAGCACTTCGCTGTTAAATAGAGCAACATTTTCCATGAATACTAAGAACGTGCAACAAACTGCTCATAATAATAATAATAATGAGGTTCCTCCTGCTTGCTGCAAGAGGCTTTGGTAGCAGCCCCCACAAAAGGCTCTGAGCTGCTTTCCCAGGGCTCTAGATCCCAGTCTGTGTGTTTAGCCAGGTCTGTGCTGGTGGTCGTCATGAAAAATTGCCTCTCTCTGGATGCCATAGGCACCCTGAGCTTGTGCTGCTCCTTCTAGGCAAAAGACAGAGAAAATGTTCCCAGCCCCAGATTCGCTGTGTGTTAGCCAGGCTGGCACTGTCTGTGCCTTTGGGCTGGGTGAGGGGACACACACAGGCATGTTAAAGCCCATAACTCTATGGCCATAAAACGTTCCGAGACAGGAGAGACATTTTTGGCACAGGCTGCCAAAACTAGAACAACTGAGCATTACTCAAAAGCTGCTAAAAACCCCTCTGACCTTCATTATGCTCATCTACTCATTCCCCATGAGCCAGCAGTGGGCCTCGTGGCCAAGGTGGCCAACAGTCTCCTGGGTGTGTTCACAAGAACGTGGGCAGCGGGTGGAGGGTCTCCCCCCCCTCTGCTCTGCCCTAGAGAGGCCACCTCTGGAGCACTGTGACCTGTTCTGGGCTCCCCAGTTCAACAGGGACACAGAACTACTGGAGAGACTCCAGTGGAAGCCACAAAGATGATGAGTTTTTCTGCCACTGAAAAGCTGATCTCTGTGCAGTCTGGTGAACTGCAAACAATCACAGAATGGTTTGGGTTGAAAGGGACCTTCAAGGTCTTCTAGTTCCAACCTTGAGCCATGGGCAGAGACACCCCCAACAGAGCAGGCTGCTCAAAGCCCCACCCAACCTGGTCTTGAACACTGTTATGGAGGGGTCATGTCTCTGCTGTGCTGAGGGCTCCAGAGCTGCCCCAGCACTGCAGGGGGGTCTCCCCAGAGTGGGGCAGAGGGGCAGGGTCCCCTCCCTGCCCTGCTGCCCACACTGCTGGAGGGGGGGGCAGCCCAGGAGATGGCTGGCAAGGTACATTCTGAACATCCCTTGGACAAACCAGGTAGGCCAAGCTTTATAAGTCTCCTCTCTGAAGATAACTTCAGGGGCTATCAGTTTTAGGAACCCTGTCCAATTTATCCCCAGAGCTTTGAAGGAGGAGCAGCACCTCCTGCTAGAGCCCCTGATGGAGCCCTCGTGTGCAGCAGGGAGGGAAGCCGGCAGTGGGAAGCAGCACCTTTTCTTAGGATAAATGATGGAGCTGGAAAAAAATCAGAAAAGCTTCTAGATATCCAAACCTTTTTTCACATCTGTGTTAGTGGACTAATAAAAAGTGTCATCTTCCCCTACGAACCTCACCTCTTCTACAGGCTTGTGTCATCCCAGCTGCAGCACCAAATTACAACCATTGGTGTGGTATTCACAGAAAATGGTACCTGCATGGAGCCACTCAGTATTTATCTGTACTCCAAACATTATCTCCCTCAACCACCTTGGTGCAGGACGCCTGCAAAGCCCTAATCTACCATCACACCCTCCAGGCAGCAAGCCCAAAACACACATTTGTGTGCCGTGACTCTTACACCCTGGAATCACAAACTCCTTTGGTGTCCAGGGAGACTGAAAACCTCCCAGTCTAAGCCAGTATGACTCTCCCCAAAGCACTAACCCCAATGTGTCAGCCTCACCCACATCCTTCTTCCCTGTATCTCGTCCTGCACTCTCCCATTAGCACAGAGCTCACTGTTAGAGCCAGACCAGTTACCCAGGAACAGAACCTTTCCCTTCTCTTCCCGAGGATGATTAAAAGACTAATTTTATTCTCAGCAGATGTAGCCTGGTTTGCTCCTGGTCTCGCCCTGCAGAGCTGTGTGTGCCTGAGAGAACTGCCAGATGCACAGGTTAGGACCAACCTCCAGCACCAGCCACCCCACGGGAGTAGGGTCCGTGGCTCCTGTACCAACACCCATCTCTTCTGAACACGACACAGCGTCATTGCAAACCTCCCAAACAACAGCTCTAGCCCTCCAAACTCCACACAGCTCAGCGCACCAGCACAAATCCTGCACCAAATCACCTCTCCTGCAGTGAAGAATCCCTGTTTTCCAGACAGACTCTCGCCCCAAGACTTCCAGAGTTACTTTCCAGGCTGCAGCTGCCAGCACTGCCACATAACGCTGCTCTTTTATTTCCTATTTCCTCAGCTGCACAAATCTTACCATTTATCCCAGTCTGCCTTGCAGCCAGACCTATACATTTGTTCCCCATTCTTTAGGATTTCTCTCTGCTTTACTGCTGAGGTTATTTTCACACAAGTTATGAGTTACTCTGCACTCTTCATTTCCCATAGAGGAAAGTTCTAAAGGCAGGTACCAGTGATATGTAGTTTATGTTGCTAACATAAACAGAAGACTTACAAAGAACATCATAAATACTCTACAGTTTGACCAGGAAAAAGAATAACAGGTTTGAAAAATGGCCTTTTCTATTGTGGCTTAAAGGCTGTACCCACTCCTCCTTGCCTAATCACACGGCGCGGGAGGCACCGAAGAACCCCAGAGTTTCCAGCTGGGAAAACAGGGAAATCCCAGACAAAGCAAATCCACCTTTTTAATTCCTGCAAAGAAAAGCAAAACTATTACTGCTGCTCCTCTGAGCACAGTGTCTTGTATCAGGAGGTAGCTTTGGCAGCTCCTCACTGCAATCCCATGGAAGCTTTTCTTCTTTTAAAGCATGAACAGCTCCAGCCAAGATGATTTCTCTCCTGAATAGCAATTCGTCTGCAGGGAAACTATTTGCAAGCAAATGCCCTAGAAAAGCCACTCTCCAGGTGATGAATAGAAGACTCAGAAAGGTGTGTCATGGCCACAGAGAGATGACACTGTCACATGTATTCCCTCCTCCCATGGTATGGATAACTGTGCATTTTACCTCCCTTGAGTTTCTCATGTTCTCTGGCCTCTGAGACGATGCTTGTCAGCTTTGTAATGAAAAGGGAAAACAAGGGGCGAAATACAAAACCTCTCATTTCAAACATGCCTCTTTGACTAAGAAATCAGCCTGAAAATATCCTCGTCCAGAGAAGTGCAGGTCCTGCTTGCTCAGTATAAACTACAGCACTCTCTGGCCATGCCCTCATCCTTCTGCACTGCAAAGGCACAAGTGAAAAGTGAAGGAACAGCTGGAAAATTTTACATGCAACAAGATAAGACGTTCATAGCCCTCTTCAGATGGCCAGCTGACTTCACAAGACAGTTGAGGTCTGGACCAAGAAACTGGAGTAACAGCTTCTGGAAACTCAGGAGCCAAGAGCAGCACCCTGGAGCTCCACCCCCAGCAGAACACATGCAGAACTCCCATTGCCTGGCACTCGAACTCCGTGACACCCTCTGCTCCATCCCAACAGCACCCAAAACACAGCAGCACCACCTGGGAGCTGGGACACCAGGAATGCTCCTCCCAGCCCTTGCTTTCAGCTGAGACTGTTCCGAGTCGCCAGCCTGGCTGCCCACGCTGCTTCCCACGATGGGCTGGGGCAATGCTGGAGAAGAGGGGCTGTTCCTCTCAAACTGGTGCCTTCTTCACCACCTGACCATGCTCCAGTACATGCTCCCGGTGCACAGGGGGCTCCGGGTCCCTTACCCTCCCCTCAGATGGCTGCAGTCACAGAGCCTGCCCCAGGATGCAGGCAAGCCAAGGAGCGGGGCCTCGGGCAGCTGAACCCCCGGGATGAGGAAAAAGGATGGGACAACTGTCAGCAGTGTCACAGCAAGGAACAGTGAGACAGGGGTGTGATAACCTCACCTGGGTAACACCATTAAATCAGCAGACACACAAGGCATGTCACTAACCCTGTTACAGCCAGAACACTGGTGCCAGGGCAGAGCACCCAGCCTTAAACGGGGGGCTTAACTGGAAGAGAAAACCAGACACCGCCGAGGAGCGACCCGTGACAGACACTGAGCTGTGCTGAGGGCAAGAAGCAGCGTGTGCCAACGTGAGCTGGGTGGCAAGCGGCACCCCCGAGGTGATGCTCACTCTCCAGAGCTGTGAACGTGCTTGCCAGAGCTCCCCCAGACCCTCAGTGAAGGCCCTGAGGCCGTGCACAAGGGGGTTTCACCGGGGATGACACAGCTGCCCCCCTGGCAGGCAGCAGTGTGCTGGGGCTCCCAAAGCTGCCGTGCCAGGAGCAGCAGATGTGGGACGTGGTGACCCAGAGCCCAGCAGCCCCAGCTCCACACACAACCCTGTCCCCTCTGCTCTGTCTGCAGAGCTCGTAGTGAGGAGCCTGTTAGGACTGCTTCTTGAGGAGACCAGTTTAAAAGCTTTGCCTAGGTAAAATTATTTAGACATAGCTAAATAAAAATCCCTTTGGGGAGCAAGGTGAGAAACGTCCCTATTCCTGACATTAGTATGAGCATGCTAATGGGAGCTGGCAGGAAAACTGAGACAACTGCAGGCATTCCAGTCAGGCAAATCAGGAGCAGCCACGAGGTGTGTTCTCGGTGAGGAGTGAGGAGGAAGATCAGTCACCAGTTTCAGTTCATAGTTCACCTCATGTAACATTTATTTCCATGCTCAAGTTTTGATATGAAGGTTTTAATTCACTGTTGGTTTGAATGATTTTGACATCTTAGAACTTTAATAGAACTTATTTCTGTACTTCTGAATACTTGTGCTTTAAAATTAGCCAGACCAGCCTCCTCTGAGCAATTAGAAAGTGTGATTTATTAATGCACATTAGAGTGAGAACGTGGGTGTGCGGCGGTGCCATTAGTGGCTGTGTGCTAAGATCCCTGTGCCAGTTAACCCAAAACAGAGTAAGCCAAACAAACAAGCTTTTTTTAGACACTGTGTTTGTTCTTTAAACACCTCAGAAAAACGCCCACACCAGCGCCAAGTTTGGCTCTTCCCAAAGCCACACGCAGCCCATAGGGTTCTGGGTGATGGGCAAAGATACCAACGCCTCCCAAGTGCCTAGAGAGGCCCCAGCACTGATGCACTCACACACTCTGGCATATCTACACCCCAGCCAGCACCCACCACCCACCTAGAGCATGGAAAGAAGGGGTCCTTGAGCCCTTCCCTTGTTTTCTTCACCATGGGCACCGCTGGCTGCCATGGCTCTGCAGCATCAGCAAGGTCCCTCAAAGCCAGACACGTGCATGCAGTGAGATGTGGAAATATTTGCAGAAGTTGTCACAGTTAGAGAAATAAAATCCCCCTTGAACTGTTGTAAACCAGATGTGGTTTAGAACAGCCTGTTCATTCTAAGCCTAATGACCTGCTAGATAAAATCTTCATTAGCAAAACCCTCCATCCATTTGTTCCTGCTGGATGGAATGGGACTGGCTGTGTGACCTCTGCAGCTGAGATCCACCGCCCTCCCTGGGCTCACACCAGCCTCCTCCTTCAATCTCTCCGAGGCCAGTTCTTACACTGGATCAGAAATGTAAGTCAAGTAGATCATAAATCCACAGGCTCAAAGGAAAGGGGCACCTATAACATGTCATCTACCTGGGTGCAGACCAGGCAGCATTTATCCACTTCCATTTTTCAAGGGGTGATGGGTTTAAACCAAAAGAGGGAGATTTAGACTAGTGAGAAGGAATAAATGTTGGATGCTGAGGGTGGTGAGCCCCTGGCCCAGGCTGCCCAGAGAGGTGGTCGCTGCCCTATCCCTGGAACCATTCCAGGTGAGGTTGGCCGGGGCTCTGCGCACCCTGCTCTAGCTGCAGATGTCCCTGCGCAAAGAAGGGGGTTGGACTGGGTGACCTTGAAAGGTCCCTTCCCACCTAAACCAGCCTGGGATTCTATGGTTTGACTGAGATGACTGACCTCTCTCAGTGCTGTGTAGCTCCCAGTGGATGTCACACTCATTCTGAGCCTCATACATCTGGAAAGGAGGCATCCAGCTGTTCCTGTGGCAGGGACATCCAAGTTCGGCCACGCTTGCTGCTAAACCAGGTCTGATTTGCAGACTGAGCTGTTGGCCTTCCCACTAAACCACTGCTTCCCCCCTGCCAGCAGAAAGCACTCTCTCATAGACAAGACCATAAAGATTTCCTTCCCACAAAGGTCCCTGGGGGATACATTCAAGCCATCTCAGCCTTGATAAATTACAAGACTGAGTTCTTTAACGTGTTCATTTAAAGCATGTTGTTCTGACCCCAGAGCATTTTCTAGCTACGCACAGACCTCCTCCCTCCTTCTGAGCAGGTGGTCAGCAAGCTCTCAGCAGCCCTACATGCAAAGGGGCAGAAGGAGGCCAGCTCCTGCCCCACTGCCCACAGTTCCCAATCAATGGCCACACTCCCCAGAGCACCCAAGCCACCCTCTGTCCCCTTTTCCCCAAACCAAAACCTGTGCCACAAACCCAGCCTGCTGCCCTCCTCCAGACAGCCCCCGTGTGCACGTACCTACACCTGCTCTCCCTTGGGTGGGCTCCTGCAGCATCCCCACTCCTCCACCTGACTGACTCCTGCCCAGCATTAGCTCAGCCCTACCTACCACAGTTTTGTCAGATTTTCTATTCATTTTAATCAACAGTAATACCCTTCAAAATGATTGATTCAGATGCTGCAGAGGCCCTGCAGAGTCTCAGTGCAAACCTTTCTCCACTGAGATGATTTCTAAGATGCAGTTACTCCCTTTCATTGCTCTTAATCCATTTAACTTCTGCTTTCATAACTTCCTACTCAATGTATTGGAGGATTTTACGTTGAAGTTAAGGCTTTCAGAAAGTCTCAGTGCATTACACAGCTCATTGGTGTTCTTCAGTTTACAAAATTCTGCAATATCTGCAGCCAGGATACTATTGTCTTGCACAAGGAAAGGTTAAAAACTGTAAACACTTCAGGACCTGAATGTGAGTTGAGTGCTACTCTGCTTTACAGTCTCCACATACAAAGCACAGCAACAGCAACTGGAGTTCTATCATTCAGGAGTTATCACAACCTCGTTACCTTTTTTGGTTGCTGCTGTTTCTTTGGGTTTTTCACCCTCATTGTGTCTGCTATTTTAATTCTTTGCCTGTTTCAAAGACATGGCCACATTAAAGAATTCATAGCCTTGGGAGTTACTAAAATGAATTATCTGGGAACCTGGGTGGGTCTGCCAGGGCAAGCACAGGAAATCTCCCAAACCCAGTGCTGGCCCTGGTCAGGCAGTGCCAGCAGAGCAGCACAAAGTCACTCCAGGCTGAAGCTCACAGGCCACTGGCACTCGACCCATCCCCAAGCTGCTCAACACCACTTCTCTGCTTGCTCCAAGGCTTCACTGCTCCCAGACACAAGGTGACCGATGACCCCAGGTCCTGACTCACGTGGAGTCAGCCCAGCAGTGCCTGCCTCTGACAGAAGCATAGACTCACTGAGGTTGGAAAAGACCTTTAAGATCATGGAGACCAACCATTAACCCAGCACTGCCAGGTCATCACTAAACCAATCCCTCACCACCACGTCTACATGGCTTTTAAACCCCTCCAGGGATGAGGACTCCACTGCTTCCCTGGGCAGCCTCTGCCAGGCTTGACAACCCTCTCAAGGAAGAAATTTTCCCTTCTGTGCAACCTAAACGTCCCCTGGCACAAATTGAGACCGTTTCCTCTTGTCCTATTGCTTGTGCCCAAATCCCAGCATGCTTCTGAGCTGCCAGGGCTTGCCCAGCCCTGAACTGAGCAGACAGCTGGGGGAGCAGCTTGGGGTTAAGCACCATCCGAGGGAGCAGGGGATCCTGGCTGCCATTGGGAAAAAACAGCAGGGCAACGATCTCAGGAGGAAATGTGATTCTCAGGTCAATGAGCCGTTTAATCTGCAGAGCCCTCTGATAAAGTCTGGTCCCCACGGGGAAGCAGAGGCTCAGGGAAGTTAAGTGGCTGCTTAGAAGGTCACACAGTAAGTCACTGTGACTCCAGGGTTCAGCTTCGTGCCTCTCTCCAGCTCGTGCCTCCCAACTGGAAAGCATCACCTCAGAGGGGCAGTTTCAATGAAGTTCTCACACAGCTCTGTGGCTGCTGCACCAAGAACTGAGCTGTTGGGCTGCCTGCCTCACTGCCCTGAGCACTTCACTGCCCCCAGCCCAGCCCTCCCTCTGCACCACAGGCAGAAAGCCTCCTCTGCACTGTGGAGAGACATCCCAGGAGAAAACCACTCCTCGTTTGTCTTCCACCTTCCAACATCCTGGAACAGGTCCTGTAGAAAGTGGACAAAGGCAGAAGGGGACTCCCTGGTCGTTCTCTGCAGCAACACCTCTCACCAGCAGCCAGGCTGCAGATCCTGAGTCCAAAGTAAGACACAGCCCCCTCTGCCCCCACCCCAGGGCACAGGACCAAGACACAGCCCCCTCTGCCCCCACCCCAGGCACCTCCTCCACGCAGGGGCCAGCTGAGGCCAGAAGGGTGTGTTGAGACCACCTCTGAGGCACGTGGCTGCTGCTGTCAGCACCAGGAACACCAGCACGGCCTCCTACACTGTGCCCAGCTGGCACCAGTCCTTGAGGGTTCAGAGGAAGGGAAAATAGCCTAATTAACACAAAACCAGACACAGCTCAGGCTGGCAGGAGTTCCCCTCTGGAGCTGCCCCTGGAAACAGCAGGGCACTGCACTTGGCACCCCCAGGGCACCCCGCAGGCACGCTGAGAGCCTCTGGCTGCCAGAGGAGATGGAGAAGGAACCTGACATGGACCAAGCTGTCACTGCTACCCAGCTCCTTGAAAGCTTTGCATCTGCATCCTGGCCAGGGAATCGCCAGTGCTCAGAGCAGCGCATTGCAAGCCAGGGACCATAACATTCCCATTTTGGTTTGAAATGGATTTGAAAGAGGACCTGAAAACTGTAGAAAAAGCAGCAGTGGTCAAGAGGAAGGGGGCACGTGCTGAATTCACCTGAAGCCAGGAAATATAACCATAGCTGTCTACATTTGGGCCATACCCAGGTCTAACAGAACCCACCTCTCACCTGATGACCCTTCCCCAACTAAGAAGGGGGATTGGGAAAAGGAAAGGAGACCCGTGGGTTGAAATGAAAATGGGTTTAATGGAACAGCCCAACTCACAGCAATGCACACAAAGCTATGCCCCACCCAGTGAATGCACAGCAGTCACGCTACATGGGAAAGCATCCTTGGAGCAGAATGATGAGCAAGCTCCTCCAGGGATGAGGATAAGCAGAAAGAGAAGGAGCAGGAGGAGCCTGGCCACTAACTTATTGTGTACACTTCATGTTTAAGTCAGTTCTGATGCTCTCGGAACAGCACCAATCTCTGCTGCTTGGTGAGATGGTTTATGCTCATGGCTCATCGAGTAGCTCAATTCATCACCAACTTTTCATCAAAGCCTCTAAACTTACTGTCATTTTGGAAGCCTTTTAGAAGCTGGGGCTAAGCAGAGCACTTTGAGAGCTCCCTGCAGTGGGGAGGGAAGGAACATTGCTGCTGTAACTCAGCACCAAGGCCAGAATTAAGTGGGCACTCCTTCCTGCATTAGTCTTCGGGGAGGCAGCGTTTGCAGTTCTCTTCTCCCTATAGATCAAAATGTTCTTTCAGTCATTGTTTTTATTTAAAACAAAAAAATCTTTATTGAAATCTTACTTTCTATTTTTGAATGAGTAAAATTCCTGCCTCTGCACACTCCATTTTAAAACAAACGTCCTCGCTGGCCGTTTAAGTTTATCCCCACAGGTTTCAACAAAGCACTTTAGCCTGAGCTGATATGGAGCTGCTGCTATTTTAACCTAATAATTATCATATGAAACACTTCCTGACCACAACCAGCAGTGTAAGGACATTTCCGAGGGGGAGCTCTCCTCCAGGAGAAAGCAGCAATGAGCACTGCCAGAGACAGCTCCTTGGGGTGATCTATTGCCCATCACCTCTGGAGCCAAGCTCTTCACTCCTGCAAACCTGCTCCCCAGGGGCACTCCGGGAGTCTCATATTCATTCAACATACCTAAAACCACCAAGTTTCTAAACCTCAGATCTCCTGTAAGGGTCTAACAGCTCAGGACTAACAGCCCCCTGCTCCCTTTCACCTGTAAGTGGTCCCCCCACCTTCCTCCCTCCCTGTGGCATTTTCCTTACTTCTGCAATTCAAGTGCCCTTTCAAGTTCTTTGTAATGGATTTATTAATTTAATCAATTAGATAGAGTGAGAACACTGCAGTGCTTGTGTAGATTAGTATTTTATGTTTGATATCCTCAGTCATAGCCCAGTAATTATTGCCATTTCATATTTATTTAATGTATAGGCTATGCTGCTGCTTTAACGTCAGCCCACCTCATTAACCAACCCCTGCTCTTCCTGGGAGAGGTCTGTGGAGCTGTTCCTCTGCTCTGCTTTTAATGTTTCACCTACAAGCAATCTCTCACCAGCTCCACAGCTACAAACTTCTGACACATGGGAAAAGCCCAAGTCTGGCTCTGCAGTCTCCCCGTGCCCTTCATCCAGCCCTGCTGCACACCAAACCCATCAGCAGCCAGGGGAAGTACCAAAAGTGGGTATGTGAAGAATTTTGTTCCAAACAATTTCCTTCACAGCACATTTGCCTAAAGAGGCTCAGGAAGCTCTAGCTTAATTTAAGTTTTAGTTCCCTACTTGAAGAGGCAATTAGCTTAAGTATCCAAGTATCACCACAATGAAAACGTTTGACATGGAAACAGTGCCATTTGAAATGGAGAAGACCCTTCTCTTTGCCAGGCTGAGCCACCCCAACTCTCCCAGCCTGGCCTCCCAGCACAAGGGTTCCAGCCCTTGGATCACTTTGTGGTGCCCACCGGCCACCAACTAGTGTGTTTGTGGTGACCTCCTACAAAAACCTTTTGTCCTTGAAGCACCAGGGTTCAGAACAACCTCTTCCTGACATGGGCAGCTCCAGCCACACTCGAGTCCCTCTCCTCTTTGCTGGTGGGAGCAGGAGGGTGCTGCAGCCCAGGAACACGGTGCTGTTGGACCAGGGGCAAAGCAGGGAGGTGACGGTGCTCTGCTCCAGTGAGGATGTATACAGGCAGCAGCTGCAGCCTGGGAGCAGGCAGGGAGCCAGGACTGGGCAGGTTCCAATTCAGCTCTACCCCCTGGGGCTGTGGGGTCTCCTGCTCTGCAGAGCTACCAAACCTGCCTGGACACCATTCTGCTCTGGGTGACCCTGCCTGTTGTGGGGGGTTGGACAAGAGGATCTCCAGAGGTCCCTCCCAGTCCTGCTGGGGTTCTGTGACTCCTCATGGAAATGACCCAAGGCTGGGTGGAAGCAGAGGCAGTTGGGGCTGGGTTGCAGGGACAGTGCCCAGGCCAGTGGGGTGCCAGGGCAGCCTGGCTGAGGAGGCAGCAACATCTTCATCTGTTTTCTGCAGGGGGATGGTTTATGTTAGTTTTTGTTTATTCATTTGTTTGTGTAGATTAGACTAATTCCAGCCAGAGGGGCTCAGCTGCACAGGCACATTTTCACAGCTTAATGAGTTACCAGAGATGTCAAACAGGAACTTTTTACGGGTCCTTTCCCAGCCTTTGGCAGCCTCAGCTAATTAAGTGGCTCTTAATCTGTTCAGTTGGGCTCAGCTGAGCCATGTGGCTTTGCCCTTCCAGAGCTCCATGGCATATGCCTGAACTGCTGCTGTTGTCCCAGCAGGATGACCTGAGCTCCACCTGCACTGCCCAGCTTGGGTCACTGCAAAGGGATGGCCCAGACTGGCCACCCTGATCCCTCCTAGCCACACACCTCTGTGATAAAGGGGAGAAACACCACGAGCAACCTACACCCCACACAGTGGTGGCCCCCAGCCACCCCACAGGCAGCCAGGCTGCGGCTCTCCTCTGGAAAAACTCCCTTAAACCATCTATTTTCTGCTGTGCAGGAGAAACCATCTCCTCAGCCCTTTTCCAACAAGCAATCTTGGTGTTTGGAGGGCTGAATTCTAAGGGTCATCCTCTCTGGTGGGGAACGGTCGCTGAAATCCATTCACTGCTCTGCGGGTCCATTATCATCATCACTAACCTGAATTTCTTCTGTATGAGCCAAGGGCCAAAAACTACCTGGGCATAAGCACAAGCCTGAGTGCCATTACAAACATTTCATTTGTCTTCTTTCATGGGCAGCTTTAAACAGAATATTTGGGGCCGATTCATTTATTTAATTTGTCTAATTTTAAAAGTCTGTCTTTTCTCCCAGTCTAGTGGTGTACCATGCCTAGAACAGTCCAGGGGTGTTTTATGCCCTGGAAACAGGAGACCTCCCCCAGACCCCTCTCTCCACCCCAGCACGGTTAGCTGAGCACTAACACATCCCTTCTTATTTCAGTGCTATTTGTTTCACTCTTTGCTTTCTATAGCAGGTCTGTGGATCACCAAAAGTGAAGAGAAACTCAAGAAGTAAAAAACTGGCATCTTCTATAAGCTCTGTGGAGCAATTAGTCCATTTAAAACACAGCTCACCTTACGCTAGACTCTGTTCCAAAAGCAAAGCAGCAGCAGCTGTGTCTCTGGTGACACAAACCCCATTTTTGAGCCAGATCCCTGCCCCACCACCTCCCTGAGCATCATGTCAGCTCAGAGGACAGCACTCCTCAGCAGCTCTTTGGTGTCCCGTGGGTTGGGGAAGAGTCTGAGCTGTCACTAACAACACAAATAAATCAACCAGGGATGCCCACCAGCCTTTCATCAGGGCTGGCACCTCCCTACCCTGGGCTCCTGGCTGCGAGGGCTCCCTGAGACTGGTGTCAGGACAATCTGACAGCAAAGCAAGAACATTATTCCTTCTTGAGGAAATGCAGATGGCTCAGAAAGACAAAGTGAAACTCAGCAATAAAACAACAACAGAACCCACAAACCTGAACATGCAGCTCAGGAACAAGCCTAATCCTCACCCACCCCCATTTCTTCGATCAGTCTGATTGGAAGAGAGCTCGCCCAGCTTCTTGCACATAAAAACCAGAACACAGAAAGGTTTCCCACTGAAGCCACAGGAGAGAAGCTTCTCAGGCTGCTCTGCAGCTCCAGCCTCTGCTTCTTGCACAGGCACTTGAAGAAACTGCCAGGGACAGCATTTCCAAACTCACACATCTAATCCAGACTCACGCCTCATTTCAGGCTGCAAATATTCTCCAGCACATGAACTGGCTGGTGTTTAAAGGTGCAGCTTTGAGAGCTACCAGAGCACCTGTCACACAGGGGAGAGGAGGGGCAAGAAGATGCTAGAGGAAGAAGAAAAAGACAAATAATCAGAAATTACTGATGAATTCAGCTGCCATCCAGACCCACAACGCTGCACATCTGTGAAGGAAGGATAATCAGGCAGGAACAGGAGGTGGCCACTCAGGACAAGGAGACCACAGCTCAGCTGCCTGTGTCCAATCCGGAGTGAACAGCCACGCAGCAATGTGGCCATTCAGAAGGACCTGTTATGAGCCACAAAGGTTTAAAGAAAGTACTTTACAGTCAGTATTAGAGTGGTAATTAAGAACTGTTTAGGAACAGCTCAAAAGAGCTGCTGCACCCCAGAGTCTGAGCTGAGAACTCAGCCCTGCAACCTGGAAAAGGAGAGAAAAGAAGGAAAAATATAAAAATGCTATAAACCCAGGAATTCTGAGGAAATTCAACAGACCATATAGCTGAAAAACCTCTGCCAGCAGCCACAATAACACAAGTTTGGTTTTAGAAAAGCATTAGGGGTCTTGAAAATGATGTTCACCAGTACACCAACAGACACAGCACGATTGCAGAAGGGTAAGAACCAGCACTGCTGGGTCTTTGTCCTCAGGATTTGAAGAGATGCAGAGCCCACAACAGCTGGTAGGATCCTTATCCTTTTCTACGTTTGCTGAGAAGGCTACTAATCACCAGCTATGAAAATAAAGTGCTTTAAAACTATTCAGAAATAACAAAAAAAAAAAAAAAATTGAATAGCAGAGAAATCTGAAGGACAGAAAGAAAAGTGACCATCTATTGCTATTTTAAAAGGATGGAAAAAGTTATCTAGAAAATGCAGTTTCTTGTTGGTCTGAAATAAATTGATTCAAGCAATGGAAAGGCTAAAAATATAGCTAAATAATTCTTTTGTATAACACAATGAATGGCAGTTAACACTGGTTTGTGGTAACTAATTGCAGTAGGAGTAACCGAACAACTTTCTTGACCGAAGAAGGTCACACATTTTGGTGACAGATGAAACATAATATACTTAAAATTTGAGTCAATACCACGCAGTTTCTTAGTTAAGAAAGTAGAAAAATACAAAATCAATACAACAGTCTTTAAACAATTAAGCACTGTCTCAGTGATTGGTCTCAGGACGGAAAGCCCACGGAGCAGCCTCATCTCTGCAGGAGCTGATGGGCACCTCCAGGCTGCTCAGTGCTTTAATCACTGCCTTGGAATAAAACAAAATCACTACTGATCAGATCTGCAGGAGACAACAGAACTGGAGCAATGGTAAATAAGTTTTACTTATTTCCTTCATGCAATGGCAATCTCACAATAATGAATTCATATTCCTTCCACCACTTTTAAAGGCCTGGCCAAGATTCCTGTAATAATAAAAAGTACATGCTAGACTTTCAGGCAAAAACCTTCACTCAGTGTTTTCCTTGTGACCAAATAAACACCAAAGGAACAATATTTTTATGATTACTTTTGATAAAAATGAGAAATTATTCCCATAAATTCTAATTCTTGTCTCAGCATGTTGTTCTGTAAGACCTTGTAGCAGTGGTGGCATTGGCACTGATTTGAAGGTGACGGAGAGGCAAAGTTTGGTGAGCTGCAGCTCTATTATTGGAAGTAACCTTCCTATGAGGACTGGGAGAGGGGAAATGGTGCTAGGCCATGGAAACCCTGCAAAGCCCTGAGCTGCAAAGGATGGGAAGCTGGCAGAGCATCAAAGCAAGACCCCCTGCATGTCTGCTGGTGGTAACCACCTCCCCAGGCACCCACCAACAGCCACGGCTGGAGCTGGACACCTCCCTGGCCAGGGTCAGCTCCCTGGTGGCCTGTCTGACCAGCTGGTCCTTTTGGCTTCCCACCCCAGCCCTGGGCACATGGGTGGTCCCAGCAGGTCACCGTCCCCCTCGCCCGTCCCAGAGCAGGCGCTTGGCACTGCACGGTCAGGGCTTGCACCACTTCTGCAGGCCCCCAGTCCCTGAGCTGGCACAATCCAGCCTTCACTCTCTCATAGCTCTTGGTGAAGTGATCTGAGTGTCTCCTGCTGGTTCACAAGGAGACGTGAACCTGAAGGCTGCTTCCAGCCCTGCCCAAGCACACCCAGCCTCCTGGAAGGAGCTGCCCCGTGGGACAGGCAGTGTCTGCACCCTGATCTCGAGTCCCCCTGACCAACTGCTGCCACCTCACCCACCCCTCTGGGCACCCTGGGGTTTATTTTCGGGTGTCTGTGTGTGCAGAACAGCAAGAGAAGGGACAGGCCTGTGCTCACATTGCAGAGGTAGGAGGGAACTCTTCAAGCAGCAAGAATTCAGTTTTCAAGTGTCACATTTAAAGGATAGTTACAATGAAATTAAGGATAATTACACCTTAACTAACCAACTACATTAAAATAAGGGGCTGTCTTTTGTTTACAAACTTTTGTTACTTGTCAGTAGCTTGCAGCTATAAATTACTGCTGTTAAATGCCAGCAGAACAGGGGAGAATTGAGGGGAGCAGCCCAGCTGCTGTCAGTGCCCGAGGTAGGCAGGGACAGGAGCTCTCCTTGTGCGCATGCGAGGTTCAGACTTGCAGTTTGTAAACAGTTTTGGTTTTATTCTAGTGAAAAGCCAAGATAACACATCAGCTTGTTTATTGACTGGTGAGGGGGGACTGTCATTAGTGGGTGCCTTGCAAACCTTCCTCTGTTTCTACATAATTCTAGTCAGAATTCTGACATTAACTTCTGAAATTAGCTGCTGCAAAATAAAGCCACTCAACTCCCTTGAGCGTGCCACGAATATTGTTAACTCCACAAACATTTGTAGCTGGGTGGAATCAACCTAAGAGTTTTTCCACAGTCTCAGTGCTAAGTTGAAGTTTAGCTGGATATGAATCCTCCCATTTTCACACTCTCTCTCTCTCCACACAGGCAGTGTGGGCACTCGGCCCTCGCCAGCCTGTGGGCACCTCTTCTGCACCACTCCCTGTCTGTCACCTGCTGTGGCAAATTTTTTCCCCAGCTTAATTGTGCATCTATTAGAATATGCTACATAACAATTCTCCAGGACATTAACCACTTCCAAGGGTGGTCACATCATCAACTTTGGGAAAAAATGCTGAGGGTTGGGGTTTTTCACCTGGAGGAGAGCAGACTCTGGGGAGAGCTTCTGGGGGCCTTCCAGTGTCTGAAGGGGGCCTGTCAGAAAGCTGGGGACAGACTTTTGAGCAGGGCCTGCTGGGACAGGACCAGGGGGGATGGTGTGAAGCTAAAAGAAAGATTTAGACTAGAGAGAAGGAAGAAATATTTTACACTGAGCATGGTGAGCCCCTGGCCCAGAGAGGTGGTCACTGCCCCATCCCTGGAACCATCCCAGGGGAGGTTGGCCAGGGCTCTGAGCAACCTGCTCTAGCTGGTGGGAACAAAGGCTTTGCCCCACAAGAAGTTCAGACACTGGACACAACTGCTTTAATTCAGAGCATCCTTACACACACCATCCCCATTCCTACTGAAAACAAGGCAGGAAGCAGAGCAAACCCCTGGGATGGAGTGCAGGGGCCCAGCCCCAGCACACCCCACAGCCAGGGGAGGCTGGGGAGGCAGGAGCTGCTCTCTCAGGCAGGGTATGCTCTTGGAGGGCATGGGGCTCTGGAGGGCAGAGGGGCAGGGTAGGGGGTTGGTGTGCAGGCAGCCCTGCACCCCAGCACTGAATTCAACTGCATTTACCATCAGCATTCCCAAACTCCACGTCTGCCCTCCTCTAGGGCCTCCCTAAGCTTTTAGCCAACCTGGTTTGCAGTCTAGTTCTCTGCAGTGTGCTGTGGCACATCATGCTAACCTCAAGCCAAGGAAGAGAGCACAGCCCTTGAGGGGTTGCCCATGACATCCCAGTGCTGCTTCAGCCAAAGGCACCAGGGCAGGATGGAGCAAACAGATCTGTCCCTGTCCCCATCCCCTCCTTCTCACAACAGGAGAGCTCCTCACCCCCCGGGTTAGGTTTGCACCAAGCCAAACTCCACATCCTCCACGCCAAACGTTCTACACCTGCTTCTCCTGAAAGGATGAGACCTGGAGAAGCAGGAGAGGCACCGAGCAGGGGAGGGTCAGGAAAAAACACTCCATCTGTTAGAGAAGAGCCGCTGAAGCACCTCCCCACCTACCCCCTCCTGAGGAGGAAACCTTCCCCTGGGAGCAGGTCCCCAGCAGGGGAGGGGAAGTGCTGTCTGGAAGCAGAGCCACAAGGAAGCTGACACTGGGGACCCCACACTGCTGCCCCCGAGGTCATTCCAAGGGAAAAACTGCCACTATGCAGTGACAAAACAACAGAACGAGTGGTGATCATTTATATCTAGGGCACGAACTACGTGAATCTTCGAGGGTCTTTTTTTAACTTGTTTTTCTGAAGTGTTGAAGTCAGGCAGGTCTTACAGACAGAGGTATAACGGGGTTCTGAAGTGGGAAACACTCCCAGTGAAGCAGCTGTACAGTTAAATTGAACCCCACAAGCTTAGAGGGAAGCTGACAGCACTTTTAAACCCACGAGCAGAAACCAAAATCCCCTTTTCATCTAAAAATTAACTTCCTTAAGCTGTTCCACCAAGAGGTTGCTCAGCCTCTGCAGGCTGCTGCTGGCAGCTGCCAAACCACAGCCTGGCCCAGAGGAAATCAAACTGCAGGGTGGGCCCCGTCCCTGATGCTCTTCCGCAGTGCTTGGGGTAGTGGGATCCTGTTCCTCAGCACCAGCCTGGGGGTCCCCAGCTCACTGGCCGGGGGGACATCCCTCAGGAAGGATAACAACAGCACTTGGGGTGGAGGGGGTGCTGCCAGCAGCCGTGCAGGCTGCAAAGAGCCGTGAGCTGGGCTCAGTCCTGTCCCCAGGGCTGGGGTGCGAGCCCTGGGGTGCACAGCAGCTGCAGAGCCTCTGGAGCATCCCCTGCAAGGGAGGCATCCAGCCCTGGGCCCACCCTGCCTGGAGCTCATGGGGCTCCCCACTGCCCCTGGAGAAGAGCTGGGTGCTCAGCACCTATTGTTGGATGAAGGATTCCAGCTAGACAGACAGGTCTGGGAGCTGAGGAGTCCTCTGGCTTGGGATGGATGATTGGAAGGTCACTCCAGACTGGGGGGAACACACGGGCACAGTAGGGCAAGAGACACCAGCACCAAAATTTTAAGGTCTGAAAAAATGTTCAGCTCCAACATGGCCAGTCAGAGCAGCAAGGGCTGGAAGGGACCTTAGAGATCCCCCTGCTAAAGCAGGTTCACCTAGAGCAGGCTGCCTGGGATTCTGACCAACTTAATCCTGCTCTGAGCAGATAAAAGGCTGAGGTGGAGGCAGTCACCATGAGAGGGGTGAGATACTGGGGACAAGGGCCCAAAAAGGTTTTGGGATCAGCATCCTTAGAGACACCCCACCAGACAGGCCCTGAGCAGCCTGGCCTGGCTTTTAGGCTGACTCTGCCTGAGCAGGAGGTGGGGCCAGGGACATCAGGTCTGCTCTCCACCCAGGGCTGGGGTATGATGCTGCAGGTCTGAGCACCACACCAGAGTCAGTGACAACACATGTGCTCTTGGAAATGGAAGTGAACCATTTGCATTACTCCTGTCCAAAAAAAACTTTAAAACACTGAAATATTTCACTAGGAAACTGCCCCAAAACAATGTCAGCAAGGCTCCTTAGACAGCTCTATTCAGTGGCTCCAGGTACCCTGAAGGCAACTGTGACAGCAGGAAGCCAGACCTCTGCCAGCATGATGAATGCTTCACATCATCAACTGCCCAGGAAATCCATCACTGTCAAAGTTCTTTTATGTTTTTGTTCACACTAAAAGCTAATTCCAGCCCGAGGGAGGACACTGGCATGGTGGCCACGAGCAGGGATGCACTGCAGCCCCTGCACACACGTTGTGAGGTGCTTCCCCTCCTCCCTGGTGCTCTGCTTTGGGCAGGGACAGCAGATCCCACCTGTGCACCAGCAGGAGGAGAAGTTCTTCAGAGTGAGGGTGGCGAGACAGGTTGCCCAGGGATGCCGTGGACACCCCATCCCTGGAGGTGTTCAAGGCCACGTTGGATGGGCTTTGAGTACCCTGTGCTAGTGGGAGGTGTCCCTGCCCACGGCAAGGGGTTGGAACTAGATGACCTTTAACGTCCTTTCCAACCCAACCCATTCTGTGATTTAAAAATGAACAAAGCTCCACCCTTGGGGTGTCTGCAGTGCTGGCACAGCCGTGCACAGCGACCCAGACCCTCCTAGGAGGTTTCTCTTCTCAAACACCACCCAACAACAACAACATGGTGAAGACAATGCTTGAACAGCCCTGAACAGGCTCCGGGGACAGTAACTCAGCAGCTGTTCTCCTGATCTGCTGCTCAGTGTGTGAGGCCCAATGAGCCCTTTCCCAGCTGCTCCCCGAGGCTGGGAAGTGCCAGGGAGGCCAGGACTGCTCAAACCCTGAGGAGCTGCAGCCTGCATGGAGGAGTTACCTCTGAGCATCCTCACCCCCAGGAGAAACCAACACCTCTGCTCAACATCCCTAAAAGGCACACACAAGGAAACACACATTACTTGGTGGTTGGGTTCCCCCCCCCCCCTTTGCTTAGAAACAATTAGAGGGGGGTTTGGTTTACTTAAAAAAAAAAACACACCACAGCCATGCTTGTCCACAATCTCTTCTGCAGGCAGGGTGTGATAACAGCAGCTCCTACGCCCCAGTCCCACCCTCAGCAGGGTTCATGCAGGGAATTAAAGAACTCCATTAGCACAAAGAGATGATGGTTCAGGATCTAGATCTCAAGAGCTTTATTAACATCGTCACATTCTAAGCACAGATTCTTTTTTTCTTTACCCTGTTTACATAAATAAATCTTCAGATTGTTTTGAACTTTAGCCCTTAGGAAACAGTGAAACATAAAATGTACCTTTAGTAACAGCATCATCATTCAGCCCTGGCCTACACGTGTACTGTTGTGATTGCTTTCTTTCCTGGTCCAAGTATCTCTAGATTAATGAGGAAAAACCCTAACCTTGCATTACTATTCATCAAGCATTTTGGGTTCATGTCTGTTCTTCATCCATTGATAAGATTTACCATTTTAAAAGACTGCAGCATGGAGGGGGTGGGGCTCTTTTCCCAAGGAAAAAGTGATAAGTCAAGAGGGAAGAGCCTCAAGTTGCCCCAGGGAAGGTTGAGGTTGTCCCTGAGGAACAGTTTCTTCCCCTGGAGGGTTGTCCAGGGCTGTGCCAGGCTGCCCAGGGCAGTGGTGGAGTCCCCACCCCTGGAGGGGTTTCCAAGCGGTGGAGATGTGGTGTGAGGGACATGGGGCAGTGGGGACCTGGCAGGGCTGGGTTAGTGGTTGGACTCCATGAGACTAAGGGTCTTTTCCAACCAAAATGATTCAATGATTCTAACTGATAGAAGGGGAAATCAAGACACAAATTTACCTTTCTCCTGCTCTCCTCAAGATCTGTATGCACAAACCAGACAAGGATAGAGCAGAGACCTATTGCTGCACCCACCTCACCTCTACTCTGCTGCTAAACTTGAAGAAATAACAGGGCTGCAAAGCTCCAGGAGGAAGGAAATACAAGGCTTCTATGAAGTGTGAGGTAAATGTCAACCCTAAGGTAGCCAGACCACCTCTACAGCATGAAAAGCTTCACAAGACTGCCAGGCAAGTATTACATCCATTTCACATATGGGCAAACAGAGGCAAAAGCATATAGCAACCTTTCAAAGTCATGAAAATTAAAAGAAAAAAGTCCTCAAAACCACCAAAATGGTGTATTGATAACGACAGCTTTTCCTTTTTTCAGAATATAGCTTCCAGAAGTGATTGAAGACAAGTGGCACGAGATGCACTATGAACCCACAGTCAGAAGGAAGGAGTCAGCCAGGACTCGAGTGAATAATCTGCACCAAGTTCTAACTCCAGGCAAGGCACCCAGGGTGGGCTGTGGGTGGAAACCCAAGGTGTGGTCCTCACTGCCCATGGGGGAGAGAGGATGCCCACAGCCCCAGCAGCTCTGGAAGGGGCTCTGGGCTCCTGGCTGTGAGCAGGCTGGCCCTGGGAAGCACACAGGGTGAACAGTGTGTGCCCAGAGTCTCCTCACCCCACACTCTGCCTCAGCACACGGGAGCTGCTCCCATCACAAACTGCACTGTCTGCAGATGCTCCCAGAACCCAGCACGACAGACCCAGCGAGCCCAGGGCTGCCCTCCCCATCACCAACCATTGCCCTGGGCAGAAAACATCCTCATTAGCCTTTCGTGCTGCTTGTCAACCTCCATGAATTACAATAGAAACTGAAACATGAAGAACTGTTGCATGACTACTTCTGTAGCAAATAAACCACAAAGGATTAATTACAAGCAAGGCTGAGAGTGGTTTTGGAGCTGTTGCTGGAGTTGGTTACACAAGCCTCACGAGAGGAGGGCAGAATCTCTCAGAAATCCCCAACTGCAATATCAAATTAAGAAGCAAATTCTACTTGACCCTACAAGACTGAGGAATTAGGAAAAGCTGTCTGAGATGGCTTCTCAGCTCTCTGCTGCATCTCACCAGGGTGCTGTGTGCATTCACTGTGCCCGAGAACTGTGACACCTGTGTGGATGTTGAGAACATTTCAGGAACATTCATCTAGAACTGGAAAATCTTTGATTATATGCTGAGATGATGTCTACCCAGAAAGTGAACATGTCTGCACTTTGGATGTTCAACTACAATATACACTATTTTTAAATTATTACTACTTTTTCCTCCCACAGTTTACCATGGCAGAAATACCTTAAATTTGAGTGACTGGTGCACACTGGGATCAGCCCTGGCTGATTTTCTTTACTACTACCTAACCAAACACTATCAGTCTCTCAGAGAAGACAATATACAACACAATTCTTTCAGCACACCCCAGGGAAAGCCTGTGTCTGCCCCAGGGCACTGGGGGGGATGCTGGATGAACACCTATGGGGTGTTCCAAAGGGTGGGTGCCACAAAATCTAGTACCAGAGAAAGAAAGGAATAAAGTTTGAAGGCATAGGTGTATTCTCACTTAAAATCCAATACAGAAGGTGATATAGACTCCCACATAATTGCCTAAGCCATCCTCACTTACAGTCACACTTGGTTTTTTTCCTGCAGAAACTGCTTTGAATGAGCCCTGGACACTCCTTCCCTGCAAGGCATCTCCCAGTCTCTCACAATTCTGTCCCAAGCCCTCTCGGACACCAAGGTCCTCTCTGAAATGCTGGCACATGGCAGCACGAGAGCCTGGCAAAAAGAAGTTAATACAATAGCAAGAAAACCCAGTAACAGGCACGGGTGGAGATGCCACTCAGGTTTTGGGAGATGGGAATCTTGCAGTGACAAGCACGGGTACCTGGCAGGGGTGCAACGTGCTGCTGCCCAGCCAAGGCACATCCTGCTGGTGGGGCTCTGCCAGGGGCTGGGCTTACACTGGCAACAGCCACCAAAAATGAAAAGGAAGAGCACAACAGCACTTTTTCCAGAGCTCAGGCTCCCAGGAAACCCCTCTGCCAGTGGCACATCAGCAGGGCCTCACTGACCCCCTTAAAGTAAAAATAATGAAGGTTATGAAACACTGGCACAGGCTGCCTAGAGAGGTGGTAGAGGCCCCATCCCTGGGGACATGCAATGTCAGACTTGATGGGGCTCTGAGCACCCTGCTCTAGCTGCAGATGTCCCTGCTCCCTGCAGGGGGTTGGACTGGATGACCCTGACAGCTCCTTCCCACCCCAAACCAGGCTGGGATTCCTCATGCACTGCAGAACCTGTGATCAAAGGAGAATCCTGCAGTTTCTGTGCAATGTTGTGTGGGTGCTCAAACCTAAGTTCAGCAAGTGTGCATGTACAAATACACTTGATAACAAACCAAAATAGAGGCTAATTCCACAGGCTAATCCCCTAAAAATAAAGAAAAACTATCTAGAAGTTTGCTGTAAACAAGCCTGACTTTCCTTCCTGGGGTTCCAGTTCCAGGCAACATTTCTCCAGCCACTTCTTCCCCAGTTTTTCTTCTCCTGCACGTCCAGGGCTGCGGCGCCTCAGAGTAAATGTCATTACAGCCATCAGCTTCACAACAGAATGCCATGAGCCATGAATTTTTAATGCCCTGTCTGGAATTCAGAGCGAGAAAGAGTGCTGCAGGAGGGAAGCAGCAAACCCCCACTTTTTGGTGACAGAAAGGCAAGGGTGCTAATTCCTCCTGAGCACTCCAGCAGGACAGAGGGAACTGCAGCTTGGGTGTGAAACAAAACGGGTCTGAAAGGAGAACAGGCTTTTATTGAGCAGGGTGACAGAACCCTCTAAGCAGGGAGACAGTCTTCAGGCTTTTATTTGCCTCTCTTCCCTTCCAGCAGATGCCAGGGCACCTCACTGCCCTCACAGCTTTATCAGCTCTGGAAAACAGGACCAAGAGCACAGCCCTGCAGCTGGCAGGGCTCCCAGGGCAAGGGGAGGCACAAGAGGCAGTAAAAAGGCAATGGGCAGCACGTGAAGCCCAGCAGCTCCACCAGGGCTTGCACACAGCCCCGTAAACACCCCTCGGCTCTTGGGGTTACCAGGAGAGCCTTCACCAACAAGCTGTGCACAAGACAGTGCCTACCTAAATCACCCAGTTCAGGGGGAAAAAAAAAAATAAAATTATTGATCTAGCCTGTGTTAGGGCTTTATGGAGGTTGTCTGTGTTTAAGACCTTTCTCAGCTCTGTGGATGCTGAAGTGCAGGCTCCTGACTGATGGGCTGGCACACACTGCACTGCAGCACCAGCTGACGAGGCCAGGACTCACTCCCCAGCTAACACCAGCAGAGAGAGACAGGTCTTTTCTCCTCCAGCCCAGAGAATCAGGATCACCGAGAGGTGCTCTGGCTCTGCTTTAGGTAAAGGGAAGGGGGGTTAAGCCCAGCTTTGCAGGAGCTGCCTTCAGCTGGACCCACGGCCACCAAACGCACCCTGGCCCCTCCAGCAGTGGGGAAGGGGCTGCACAGTCAGCAGGGAAAGGACATTTAAGGACATTTCCACCCCCCCAGCTCCAGTGTCCCCCCTTTTGCTCACTCCAGACAGCACTGGGGAGAAAAGACTAAATCAAAGCTCCTGCCACGGCACCACCAACAGGGGCTGTCAGAAGGCTCTGTTGTGTTCAACTTGAGCCACTCCCTACATACCCTGAATCCTTTACATCTTCCTAAAGACGTATTTTGATGTGAGTATAACCTCCAAAAAGACCCTTTAAATCAAACAGCATCAACAAACTATTTCAACAGAAGATTGCAGAACTTCTCTGGTCCCTCTGACTACCACAAAGGCTACAGCACTCCTCACACTCCTCCCTCTGCTCACCCTCCTCTCTGTAACTCAGAAACATGGGATGCAGGAAAAATAGGCCACTATTACCATCAGCAGCTCTTTGAGGGAGCAAAGGGATTCTGATCAGTCAGCAAAAATGCTGACAGAAAATCCAAAGCTCCTGAAATTACCAGTGGGGCACAGTGACTATTCTGCATTAATTCACCTATTGAATTTATTATGGCAAGATCATTAAAGGGAATTATCATGACAAGATAATGAAGGAGAAAAGCGTTGTGTGTGTGCTGCCAGAGGAGCCTCAGGGCGCACTTTGGCTACATCACACCTTGGTCTGTCTCACAGCACTCATTATTTACCTGCTGTATGGGACAGCCCACACAACAGCACGATGGGGATTAAAGAGTTAAGGAAATAATCCCTGTCTCCGGGAGGAAGTACACCTCCAGTAAATAAAGTAACATTAACAGACATTTCTGCAACACTAATGTATTATTTATAGCTGCTTTAAGGAGCCACTGTATAAATATTGCTAAGTGGCTCTTTCCAAGCAGAAGATACCACACCAAAGGTGCATTGAAGGGGTTTGGGGTTGTTTTGTTTTGGTTTTTTTTTTTTTTTGTAATGTTTTCAAAGGACAAAACCACCTCAAGCTCAGAAATTTGCTGCTAAACCTTGGTTTTTGATGATACTCATGTGGCTGAGATCTCCATCTGCTCCGAGATGCTTAGTGCAGCAAAGGGATTTTGGGGTAAAATCCTGCTGAGGATGATGATGGTGGGAAAGGGTGGTGCCTGTGGGCCACCCCACATCATCCCCAGCCGTGGAGCAGGGACCCCACATCCCCTCCATGGGCATGGGCACGGGCACAGCCACAGCCCACCTGCCCCAGCAACACCCTGCACCATCACCCCATGCAGAGGGCTGCAGCAAACACCTGCTGAGCCAGCTCTGCTCCTAACTCACTCAATCACCTTTTAATTCTGATTTGCATGCACATCTGTCAAACCCAGCCCTCCCAAGCAGAAGATCTGCCCACATGCCAATGGCCCTACCCAGCCTTAGGTGCTAAATTCTCAGAGATGCTGGGGGCCCACTCCTGCCAGTGTAAAACGGTGCATTATTTATTCATTAAATAATGGTTTCTAACTCCCTCTGCACAAAGCCAGAGATGCTCCTGCTCAGCACCGTGCCCAGGGGCCTGCCCAGCAGCAGGGCTGGAGCAAGCCACAGCTCAGCTTCCCACCACATCGTGGTTCCCCTGGGGAGACAGGGAGAGATGGAGGGTGCCCAGGACCTGCCACGTGCTAGGCCATAGCCAGGCCCAGGGGCTGGGCAGCACTTCCAGCTGATGTTCTTTAACCCATATACAAGCCAAGAGAAGCCTAACCTAGTTTTTCACAGGTGATTCTGTGGCCAGCTGAGGTTAAAAGCCTTGAGGTTTGAACTGGTGCCCTCGGGAAGAGCTGAGGAAGCCGCAGAAATGCTGCTGTGCCTGGGAAGCAGGAGCATGGAGCAGGGGAGCAGTGGGCAGTGATGGAGAGCCCCATGGAGGGACCCCCAGGCCCAGCCCAGCATCCCACCAGCAGGCCAACAGGTATCAACGATGGCAAGAACCAAGAACCCCATCTCTGCTCAGATCCAACCACAAACACACTGGACTATGTTACCTTCACTCCTTTCACTCCATCTCTTGCCTATCGCTTCCTGACTCCAGACAAAGGCAGTTAGGAAGCTGGCCAGCATGGCTGCTCACTGTGCATCACTCTTGGGCCTTAAATGCCTCTCAGAAGCATTTCTTGTGCAGCCCAACACCAATTTCTCCTCAGCTGCTCCCAGAGCAACCCAGGAATTCCTCCTCTTCCCATCCGTGACCACGGGGAACAGCCCCTAGCACTGCAGGCTGAAAGAAGCTGAGCTCCCAAAAAGGCCTGCTCAGCTAATCACATGAAGTATTCAGAATGCAGATCACATTTGATACATTTTCTTTTTAGCATCCTCATTCATCCTTTTTATTGTTGCTATTCCAATGGAAACTCTTGAAATGGCAGTGACAGGAGGGATCCTGGCTGGGGTGTGGGTCTGGGAGGTGAGCTGCACAGGTTCTGTCTGCAGTCAGTAACCCAGTGCCCACGGGCACCACACACTTCAGAGACTGAGCATCACCTCCATAAGCCACAGCCACACTGCCAGCCCAGACCTGACATTAGCTGCAGACAGATTTTGTTCCTGAAATGGATTTAGCTTGAATTTTTGCCCTTCTAAACAGCAGCCCTCAGCAGGCCGGGTGATTTGCCAGTGCACAATTCCCTGGCAGGACTCCCTGGCAGGGGGTGGTGCAGAAGGTGGGCCCCTGCTCGGAGCAGGAGGGAGCAGCGCCCCCCTTGGGGCCCTGCCAGCAGCAGAAAGGGGAGGGGAACAGCAGCTGGTGGGCTCTGTGGTGAGAGCCTTGTTATAAATATCGCCCTAGAAACACCAGGGAGACCACCGAGAGCAGCAGCTGGCCCACAGCCCCTAAACCTCGGGTGGGACACAGGGAAACATGCTGGTGTGAGGCTCAGCCCCTGTGGGACGTGGAGAGGGAATGGGAACCTTCCCTTGCTCGCCCAGCTTCAAAGCCTGGCAGCTTAACACCAGTCCACCATGCTGGCAAGGAGCCACCAGCCACTAGATCCTCAGGGGAACAACCTGGGGGTGAAAGAGGAGATGAAAAGCTGCTTAAGGGAGACCATGGGAGCCCAGGGAGCAGAGGGGAGGGTGCCAGCTGGGGAACCTCAACCCTGATGGGACATGGGAAGGGCTCTGCCCCCACCACCCAACCCAGAGTCCCATCCCTGGGTGATCTGGGGCATTCATTTCAGATCTTTGCAGGATGACTTGCACCCACCACCCAGCCACAGGGCCAGCAGGCACCCAGCTCCTGCTGCTGGGAGCCAGGAGGGCTCCTTGGCATGGCCCAGCACCAGGCACCATGGCTCAGAGCCATCCAAAAACCCTGTGGTTCACATACAAAAGAAAACTGGTTACAAACCATGTGTAACAAGCTAGTTTCTCTGACTATTCTCATTTTTGAGGTTGTTTTCACCTTCCCATTTGCACCATCAGGTATGTCGTGGTGGTCTCAGACCTTCCTTCTCCTACTTCAACAATTGTACTTCAGTGTTGTGAGGAAGGATAGCTGCCTCACACATTAGCATGGCTAGACAAAGCCTAGTCAAAAAGAATAATAAATGGCATAAATCCATAAAACCAAGGCCCACTTGATTCCACTGAAACTTGTCAGCCATGGATCTGTAGGGGAAGTACAAGAAGGAGAGGACCAAGATAGGAGCTTCACTGCAAGAACACACCACAACCCCCCAAAACATTTGGTTTGGGGATATTTTTCGTTGGTAGCAGTTTTGTGGTGGGTTTGTTCAGCTCTGAAGATGAAGAGGGCCCGACTTCAAAGAGCTTGTTATTTAAATAACAGCCTGAGGAACCAGAAAGAGCAGAAAACCCAAGAAGCAACTCTTTAAAGGGGAGCATCTGCCCCAGGCAGGAGCAGGGTCGCTGCTGGGGTGCCTGCAAGCAGCATCTTGGTGCACGAGGCAGGAGAAGGATGGCACCAGGAGAGGAGCTGGTCTGTGCAGGACACAGGAGAAGGGTGGCACCAGGAGAGGAGCTGGTCTGTGCAGGACACAGGAGAAGGATGGCACCAGGAGAGGAGCTGGTCTCTGCCCCAGCAGGCTGCGTCCCTCCACACTTCAGGCAGAGTCACACACAGGGACCTTCCTGAGCTGCTGTTCCTGCCACTCCTGACCATGTTCTAGAGCAGGGGCTGGAGGGAAGGCTCAGAGGTAGCAGTGCTGTCCAGTTGCAGACACCACTCAGACCTTCCAGTTTACCTTCAGCTGCAGAAGAACCGAGCCCCTGTGGATGTTCAGACTCCACTGAAGGGCAGGAGGGTTTGTTCACAGGCTGCTGGAGCCAGGCAGCAGAGTGAGGGACAGGTCTGGCCTGGGCCAGGCTTGCTGGACAGCATGGCTTGCAGAAGACTGATAGTGTCATTGGACCACAGACACCATGACTGTTCTGGAGGTGCCTCTGTGGTGACCAGCAAAGCTAGCCAGCTGACCCATCAGATCAGCTGAAAGTCAGATCTGTCAGGTACAAGATTTGCTCTCTACTTGTCTGGTATGTTTGGTAACTCCCAGCTCAGTAGCTCAGGAGACCAACACCTCGCTTTCTCTCTTCACCACTTCCTCCTTACCAGTTCTGTTTCCCCACCAAAGCCATGCACTCGCCAAGGGAGGCAATTTGCAGTTGTACTTTTCACCCAGTGTATCTAACTGCAGAAGAAGACAGGTTCTTACAGCTTGTTTCACTTGTACCACCTATTAACGTGCTCCATGCTGCCCTGCTGAGTTCCATCTCCTCAGCACCAGCCCTGTTGTTCCAGCATGGAGATCAGAGCACTGGTGATTCTGTGAATCTGGGGCTGTTCTCACTCTCATTTACACACGTGCACAGGGATTAGGTTCCCAAGGAGAGCAGCACCCAGCAGCACCTGAGGGGGAGGCTCTGAGGGTGCCCTGGTATTAGGCTTCTACACCCTACCAGTGACAGGCTTGAATGCAAGTGAAAACCAGGATGATTTAGATACCTGAGGATTGTCAAATGGAAGATATCTACATTCCCTTCCCCACAGCATCTCCCAGCATCACCAGATGGCCTTGGTGACCAGCCAGAGGGGTCAGATAACAGATCTAACAGCTCCTTATTTATGGTCCTTGCAGGAACACACTGATAAGACAGCTCTAGATAAGAGCTGTTGACAGGTAAATGGAAATTCATTCATGGTCAGAGCACCTCAGGCCCAAAGCTACACATACCTTCCACAGAGCAGTCTCTCCTTGTTAGGGCTGACTAATCAGAAATTGGAGCAGACAGAAAGAAAATAAGCTTGTAAAAGTGTCAGACTGCTCAGACAAGGGAGGTGCAATTCTGGCAGAACATGAAGATTAGCAATGGAAATAGAAATAAGAAGTAAACTGCTTCTTCCAGCCTCTCTTCTGCTGCTTTGGTGAAGGAAAGAGAGAAAAGGAACCCAAAGGCTTTGGAAATAGAGAAGCCAGACCTCCCGTCAGCTCCTTAAACATGAGTCCTCTCAGCCTGCTGGGTCAAAGACAAGGCAGAGGCCACTGAGCAGTGCTGGGCTCAGCTGAGGGGCAGGTGGTCTCTGGGGCTCTCCCCAGTGCTCACCAGCTGCAGGGGAAGCGGTGATGGGAAGTTCAAAGTAGCTACAGCACCATCATGGACATAACTCACCCTGACCCCTCATCCTTTCCTTCCTGGCACTTTACAAAGAAAACCATAGTTGTTTTCTAGCCAAAAAGAAAAAGGCATTAAAGGCAGAGTGGGTCTCCTCCTTGGTCTCGTTTTCCCAAGGCCCTTTCCCCCCACACCACACATGCCACATGAAAAGCTGCCTCGGGCTGGTTTGATTCCTCTTCATTTCTGCATCTGGATGTATTTCCCTTGGGCTTTCCTGCTGTGCTCCTACACATTCTCAGCCTCACTGGACACATCTGGACAGCCTTACATCTGTCTCACCTGGGCCTCGGGAGTACAGCCCTGGCACCACACGTGACTTTATCTGCCTGAGATGTCACCTGCAGGAATCCCATTCCCTCAGTACTTTTACATTTTCACACCTCACAGTATCTCTCAGATACCAACCCTGCTCATTCTTCTCATACTGGCAGCCTGGCAAAGCACCCACACACTCTAAAGATGGGTTAAAACTCTTACTTTTCATTTGTCCCTTTTAAAATACACAGGGAAAATAACGTTACTGTTGTGCTGAAAGACAAAATAGCTCTGTATCATCTGAAACAGAAGGTGTCATTGATTTTTTTCTATCCCTAGACAGTATTTGAGCCTTGATAAGTCCCCAAAACTAATTTCAAGTGGAGATTTTTCATCAAATCACATCAACAGCAGGAACTAAAACATACAAGCAGCTCAGGCAAAGGGACCCTGAGTCCCTGCACCCACTGCCTTGCTGTGTGCCACTATTAACCCCATTAAAAAGCACACCCCTATCAGCACAATAAAGGTGATGCCATTTTTAAGAGAAAAGCACCTTGCAAATAAAGCACTCCCCAGGTGGAACGAGTCCACTCTGCAGAGGGAGCAGAAGCAAGTGCTGCTTTCAAGAGGGGAACAAGTCCCTAGGAGGAACAATGGCTGAAGGCACCAGATTGAGACAAAAGTCAAACAAAAGGACAACCCCACCACAAATTATCCCTGCAGAGTGCAAGGTTAAATCCAGGACCCCTGTGCTTCACCTGTGAAATCCCCTGCAGCCTGGAAATGCAATTCTGCCTGAGCTCTATCTGCCCACGGGCACATCAGCACGGGTCAGGAGCTCCTCCAGAGCTCAGTGGAGCTGGTGGGTGCCCATACAGCAGATGCTCAAGCCAGAAGAGGACAGAAAACACTGCCTGTTTTACACATTTCCAGCCATTTTAAATGGGAATGACTAGGAACCAAAGGCAAACTCAACAAAAAGCCTTAAACAGTAACAGGCAGACACAGACTCTGTTAATTGTACCTTCATACAACCATCCGAGGCACTAGAGCAGAAATAAGAACCCCAAACTCTTACTGCCACTATCACAAGAGGGTTAACTGACAAAGAGGAGCTGGACCAGGCACCCCGTGATCCCAATTGCTGCAGAACAGGAACAAAGGGTCTTTTTACTCCCTCCCATCAGCTAAACCTGGCCTGAAGAGCAGCCTGCCCTGGGCACTGAGCAGGGGCTGCAGCACCCAAAGCTCAGGCCCCCAAGGCACCTCAACCCCTCCAGGAAGCTCTTGGTTTCTGGGGTAGTGGGAGAACAAAGCAAGGCATCCCCAGCACATTTAGGCATCTCTCTTCCAACACTTTCTTGCCTTGAGCACACAAAACACACCCCTGTAAAAAAAAAAAACCAAAACATTGCACCAAGTTTCACAGAGCCCTTCAACAGCAGCAACCACCATCCCCACTTGAGGGGGTCAGGAACCTCCTGCCCAGAGGACCAAGGACCACAGACTAGATGCAGGCTGTTGAGGAGCTCTGAGGGTACAGCCCATGGTTCAAACCTGTGGAGCAGTGTTGCCCCATCACAGAGCCCACCAGCAACCTCTGCTGCAAGCTGCCTGCTCTTCTGCAAGCCCCACAGCACGTTCCTACACCAGGAGGTGACCTGAGCACATGGGCAAACTGTCAGAGAGCCCTTGCAGGCTTTGACCCCATCAGCTTCCTGGCTTTGCACACATGTTTACACCCCCCTCTCCAGCCTAGCTCTCACACCATACTAAAACAGAGTAAACCAGTCACACTTCCCCCAAATTACATTAACAGCTAAAAGACCAGAAAGAGGAACCCAAACCTAAACCCATCCACTGCTGAAACTACAGTAAATCATTTACTCACCACACAGCCCAGAGCCACCAGCACCTGCCCAGGAAGGACCAGGGGAGCTCTTCCACTGCCTCCTTTGAAGGGCCACCAGCCCTCCTGCAGGTGACAACTGTCAGCTTATCATTACATGCTGCCTAATTAAGACCAGCTAATTCTGCCAGGCTGATTGGGGTCACTCACGCTAGAATGACTGCAACCCCAGATGTATTTAACCTGGAATGAAGAGGTGGAGTTGGCATTTTAAATTATGGGGGGAGCTCCCTGCCCAGTCTCTGATCTGCAGTGACCCTCTGTACCTGGTGTCACTGCCTGGCAGCTGTCCCCAAAGCAGCCTTGGCTGCAGGGAGGACTAAAGTGTCTGTAGCCTCACAATGCTGTTTGCTTATGTCACACAAACTTCTTAGGCCTGAAGTTTTCCTCCCTGTGTAGCTCTGAAAGGCCAAGATTTTGGCTAATTTAACACAGAGCAGAGGAGCTGACTGGGGACTGGTGGTGGAGGGGAAGCTGAAGATAACTTTGCTGGTGTGTTTTGGTGAGGGATGCTGCTGACCCCGGAGCTGAAGCCACCCCTAACCAAGGACCCTCAGTCCCAAGAGCATCTACAGGGATGCAGTCTCTGCAGCTTGTGCACAAGCACTCTCTGAATGCAGGGCTCTTCAGCAAATTGTTTTTAAAAGAGAATTAGAAAGATTAATTTAGGAACAAAGGGACATGTTTTAATTGTCACTAGATACTTCAAGGCATGTTTCATGGGACTATTAATAAAGTGCCCCAAGGGAATGAAGACACCAACACATCACATTCAAGACAAGAATTAATGACCCCATAAAATACTCCCTGGTGTACCTTAAAGCTACAACAGCAATATTTATAAATGAAAAATTAACATTTCCAAGCCTCCTACTGACAGCAGCTGTATTGCTGAAGAAATTACTGACAGCCTCAAAACAATGGAACGAACCAAACCCCAACCAAGCAAGAAAACAACAGAGTCACAGCACCCGCGAGGTATTTCCTGCCTTATCAACTCCAGCCTCTGAGAAGTGACAGATGGAAGTTGGTGTTACCAGGCTGGCAGCAAACGTGTTATTTCTGAGCTTGTTCTCAAGACACAGTGTAATATATGGTTGATATTGATGGGATGTTGACAGTCCTTTGACCTTGTGAAATTTCACAGGAGAAAATTGCACAGGCCATGGGCTGAGCCCCAGTTTTTTCTCCTGTCAGGCCAGTGAAGATTGAAGCAGTTCCAGGCCGTGCATCCATCACTATTTCTCCCTGCCTTCAAAACTGAGAATAAGGGTTTGATAAATGACAGTATTTTTAAATTTACCCAATCAAAGTGTGGTTTAGCCTAAAACTCTTCCCGTCAGACACCTCACAGCCGTACACGTTGTTTTGACAAGGAAAATCAGATGTTTTTCAGGACTTGCTTCAGCAAGGTAAGGTTTGTGGTCTCGTCCCCGCAGGGCCAGGCTGGGGGAGGGCTGGGGGGACCCGGGGCTGCAGCACTTCAGCCAGAAGTACCAGAGTGGTTTCTGGGTGACAATCTGACTCGTTGTGCACAGCAGGGTGTGCTCTGCACTGGGGTTGGAGTCCCTGTGGGACCCCTGGGGCAGTAGCTCCTGTGCTGCAGTGAGTGACACCAGGGTGCAGCCCCCCACCCCACGGGCAGGAGCAGTGGCTGCTGTGTGGCAGGGGGTGCCACCAGTGTGCTGGGACACAGCCCTGGGGTGCTGCCCTCTGAACCCCTGCCAGGACGAGCAGGACCAGGGGATGCCTGATGAACACCTTGGTTGTTTTCCAGACAAGCTGCTCTTGCATTTTTCATGCAAAGTTAATTTTTTTTTTCAAAGAATTCATGTGTTCTACCAAAGAATAATTTTGATTGGAAGAGATGTTTAAGCTCATCAAGTCCAACCATAATTAACCCAGCCCTGCCAGGTCCCCACTGCCCCATGTCCCTCACCCCACATCTCCACGGCTTGGAAACCCCTCCAGGGGTGGGGACTCCACCACTGCCCTGGGCAGCCTGGCACAGCCCTGGGCAACCCTCCAGGGGAAGAAATTGTTCCTCAGCTCCAACCTGAACTTCCCCTGGCACAATGTGAGGCCATGTCCTCCTGTCCTACCCGTGATGTTAAGCAGGCCACAGTCCCTCCATCCACACCCCCAGCACTGTCCAACTGTCACCAGGCAGGGAACCCACCCTCGAGCAGCACGTTTGAAAAAGGAAATTCCTCTTTACTGTTCAAGCTTCACATTTTTCATCCTGTCCCCTGCACTTGGTCAAGCCCCGGGACTCTCTCACTCTTTCAGGGCTGTCTCAGTTTCGATGCCCTCTCACTCTGCCATTGTTCTGGAGAGTGTTGGTGGGAGGAAAGCATCTTCTGTTCCCACTGCAGCCACAGAGCCATATGAACAAACCAAGCAGCCAAACTGTGACACAATTTGGAAGGCTTGTTTGTAGACGAGCTGCACAGCATCCCCCTCCCTTCTCCCCCCTCCCCCCTCCCCTCCTCTCATCCCCCAGAATGATTTTGCTCTGCAGCTCACTGAAGCAGGAGTGGGGAAAGCCCCTTCGGTTCCCCCCGAGCCGAGCAGCCAGTGGATGCAGATGACTGTTGATACTGCAGCACCATCTGCATGGCCCCTTTCTGCTGGAAACCAGACGTTGAGCACAGAGCTTGGACCACAGATATCCAAACCTCACCAAGATCCCTGCGTACGCCCGCAGACCTTCCTGCCTGCTCTTTGGCAGGAGGAGCTGCTGCTCGAGGTGCAGTTTTTACCATCTTCTCTCTGGGGAAGCTGCTGGTTTGTGCTCGAGATCTGGCAGCGTTCCCCAAGCAGGGGTGGGACCTCTGGAGAGGAGGAGGAGAGGGAGGCAAAGGAGACTTCGGCACCAAGGTACCTCATTACCTAGCCCCTTGATTTATCTCTCCATCAAGGAGAGTCAGGCAGCAGTAATTTGCCAGGGCCCCCACCCGTCTCCACGGCCGCAGCCCCTCCAGGCACACATTGGATTTCCTTCTGTAACTAAAGCAAGGGACAAAGGTCGGGAAAAAAACAGAAAAATTGATCTCCAGTCAGAACTCTGCATGTTCCCCTGCTTTAAAAATTATGATGGCAATCAAAAGAATATGTGTAAAGCTTAAGAATGGTAATTTCCCTGGAAAATCTTAACAGGGTTTTGCAGCTTTCCCCTGCCGGGAGCAGGAGTGGGATTCCCAGTTCCTGAGCACCCCGTGCCAGACACCAATCCCAGCATGGGGGGGCTGGAGGGGACCTCTGGGGATCACCTCATCCAGCCCCCTGCCCCAGCAGGTCACCCCCAGCAGGAGGAGAGGAGCTGGAGCAGTGTCCACGCTCCCCCCCTTGGGCAGTGGTGGCCCCAGCAGTCCATCTGTGCCATGACACAGGACAGGGCTGGTGGGCTGCCAAAAACAGCCACTAGCACTGGGGGGACAGACGTGGGCATCAGTGACTGTGGAGAGCTGTGTGGCAACAAGCAATAATGCACAAGTTAATAACGTTACAAAAGACAACTGTTAACTTGCTCCCTGAAGGACATGAATGTTTGTTCATGCTGCCTTCCCAAAGACAACTTTGCTTTTTATAAAAACCCCAACAAATCAGTCTGTCAGGTTTCACAGCAAAGGATTCAATGCCAGTCAGAAAATCCAGCCACCCTTGTTCTTCCCTTCTGCTGTCTCCCACACCAGCTTCTCATGACTTGCACCTGACCTGGAGGATTCTGTGGGGCCATCAACTCTCCCCTCCCCACGGCAGAAGTGGGGTCAGTCCAGTGGTCCTCTAGGGACCTGATGGAGCCATCTGGGCCCCACCAGCCCCAGGACCTGCTGTGCACTTCCTCCCAACCTAGGGAATGGGGCAAGAGCTCATGCTTGGGGCAGACCAAGAGGGATTTCAATCATAGAATAGTTAAAGTTGGAAGAGATCTTTAAGCTCACGGAGTCCAACCATTCCCCAGCACTGCCAGGTCCCCACTGCCCCGTGTCCCTCACACCACATCTCCACGGCTTGGAAACCCCTCCAGGGGTGGGGACTCCACCACTGCCCTGGGCAGCCTGGCACAGCCCTGGACAGCCCTCCAGGGGGAGAAATTTCTCCTGATGTCCAACCTAAACCTCCCCTGGTACAACTCCAATCTCCAACGCCCACCACCACGGGCTCTTGGGGTCACCAACACCGGGGCATCGCAACGTGGGCAAGAGGACTGAGCCCCAGAACAATCCCATTTTCTCCAAATCTTTTATATTATTCACTGTGTGAAACCTCTCGTGAAAAAATAACAGTCAACAGGTTATAAAAAAGCAGTATATTAAAATGGAGTTTTCTGAGCCTTAGTCTGAAAACAAAGGACTGCAAATTTCCCTCTTCAAGGGCTTACAGAGGAAATCATGTTGATTGGATCAATAACAGTGATTGGATCAGATTGGACCCACTGAAATCATATTATTGCTGGGATGCCTTATTACTCTGTACAGCAGGAAGCACAGGATAAAAACGTGAGCAGTGATTTCCCATGAAATTGCTTCATCTTCCCACCTCTGTTGAGCTTCCTAGTTGCTTTGACCTCTAAGTCACGTAGAACATTCACAGTCCTGACCCTGGCCCTGCTATAGAGTTTGGCAGGACCTCAGACTGCTGGGGGACAGCCCCAGGGGAGGGGAATAATATGAATTATTCCTTCATATTTGAGGAATAATTCTACAGAACCCCCCGGTATAAATTCTGCTGGAAGGACTTGCACATTTGCCAGGGTACATATTTTATATCACCTACGTGCTGGTAAATCATTTAGAGCAGTTAGGCAACATCCACTGCTCCATATGTTACTGGGGTAAAAACAAACACATGCAGAAAGAGAACTTGAAAACAAATTTTATGGAGAAGAAACATTATTTAACTCTAAATAGGAAATTGAGGCTTTCTTTTCTTATGCAAGTGGCTTCTCAGCCACGGGCAATCGTGCACCCACCCATGGGAACAGGTTCCATGCAAAAGGGAAACACCAGAATGCCAGAAGCCCATCGTGGTGGGGGCAGAAGTGGTGGCTAGAGGTGTCCTCACCTTGGGCAAAGGCTACACCCCGAATGGTGCCAGGGCAGGTGAAGCACCAGCCTGCAGAAGCTTTTGCTGCGTGGGGGTCACTCAGTTTTCCACCCGGCACTTCCAGGCGTGGGATCAGGCTCTGGCAGAGCAGAGCAGAGCCCCTGAGCCCCAGCGTGCCAGCCTGTGCCCCTGCCCTCGCCAACCCAGCCTCTGCAGGGCGTTTTATTTTAAAATAGGCAGCTGTAAGTGATGCCCTGGAGCCTCCCTGCACAGCGGGGTTGTGCTGCCAGCCCTGCACCCCCCCAGCCCTCCCAGGCAGCCACCCCTGCCCCCCAGCACAGGTCCCACCCCACATACATGCACCCTTCCCACCCCACAGCCCTGAGCCTCACGGGGCTCAGCTGGACGTCCTTTCACGTGTCAGCACCAAAAACTTCCAGAACCTGCAAAACCCACCACTAAGTGGAATGCCTCTCAACAACCTAATCCCCCACTAAGGGCCCCAAAGAAACGTGCCCTCTTGATACACATTTCAGTGACCTTAATTTGGGAAGATCATAAATAGGATAGAAAATTACACATACAGTGAGCTGACTTAATAAGCCCATTCTGCTGAGGGTCACAACCCATATTTTGTTATTCGTGACCTTGAGGTGCTAATTTCTTAAGTGATAATGAGATGTAACATACACATTTTACAGCCAAGAGTGTGGTAATGGAGAATTTTTTCACCTCAGGAAGCTTTACTCTGATTTAATACATAGCAACCAGAAAACAGTCTTGGATTTCACACCTTTTCCCAGCGCTGTCTCCTCCTGTAACAGTGCAGCAAACCCTCAAAGTTCTTTTCAGATTTGAGGAATAATTCTGCAGAGCCACTCCTGGGCAAAAAGTGGACAGGGAAAAACAAAACCACTGCACTCGGATAATTTTCTGAAATGCTAAGAATTCACTTTGTGTATTCAATAAAATGCTGTTGGTACTTCTCAAGGAGGCCGAAAGCTGCACAGAATCATGGAACCACAGAATAGGTTGGGTTGGAAAGAACCTTGAAGATCATCCAGTGCCAACCTCCCTGCCATGGGCATGGACACCTCTCACTAGAGCAGGTTGCCCAAAGCCCCAGCCTGACCTTGAACACTTCCAAATTCCTGGGCAACCTGTTCCTGTGTCTCCCCACTCTCACTCATACTGAAAAACCTCTTCCTAATTTCTAATCTCAATCTCCCCTCTTGCTGTTTGAAGCTATTATCTCTCACCCTATACCTACAACCCCTCATAAAAAGTTCCTCTCCAGCTTTCCTTTAGCCCCCCCTTGAAGCCCTGGCAGCCCCCAGCAGGTCTCCCCAGCTGGAGCCTTCTCCTCTCAGGCTGCCCCAGCCCAACTCTCTCCTGCTGGGCTCCCAGCAGAGGGGTTCCCCCCTCGGGGCATTGCTGGGGCTCCTCTGGCCCCACTCCAGCAGGTCCCTGGCTCTGCTGTGCTGCGGACTCCAGAGCTGCCCCAGCACTGCAGGGGGGGCTACCCAGAGGGGACAGAGGGGCAGGATCCCCTCCCCTGCCCTGCTGCCCACCCTGCTGGGGTGCAGCCCAGGCTGCCGGGGGCTTCTGGGCTGCACTCACACATGGCTGGCTCACACTGAGCTCTACATCACCCCCAAGTCTTTCTCCTCAGGGCTGCTCTCAACCCAACCATTGCCCAGCCTGTAGTTGTGCTTGGATGGCCCCAACCCAGGTGCAGGACCTTGCACTTGGCCCTGTGGGACTTGATGAGGTTGGCATGGGCCCACCTCCAAGCCTGCCAAGGTCTCTCTGGTGGATCCCTTCCCTCCACATGCTCATGTGTTTATGAGCTCTCAGCTCAGTGCAAACCAGGCACAGATGCACATGAGCACACAGCACATAAACATCAGGGATGTTTTTTTTTTAGTATGTAAACATCCCATTTTAAAATAAAATTTTTAAAATAATTTATTTAAGCCTCTCACCAAAATAAAGTGTCACGTTTGGCCAGCAGTAGCAAGAAATACCTTTGATGCAATGAGCTGCACAGCACTCGTAGCTCTAATGCTTTGTACCTTTGCTGTTTTGACTGCCAGTCTCACAAGATTTGTCCAAAAAGATAATGAGCTTATACCGTGTTATGAAAATCACCAGCAAACCACATAATCTAGTTTACAAATGGCTTACACAGTTCAGGATGGAAAATGTACTCCCTTTTTCTCTGGTGTGTAGAAGCAAGTGTAATTTTTTCTTCTTTTGAAATTTAAATAATAAAACCCCCTGACAGGTTTGTGAGTTGGATTAGGAGCAGCAGAAACACACGTGCAGGAGCTGCAGTGCTCCAGCTGTTGAGCACATTGGCCCCATAATCCCTTAATAAGTCACAATTAATGGGGTTTTTGTATTCCTGAGCTTTCCAGCCCACCCACATGATAGGAGGTTTGGGGAGGTCCCTGCTCCCCACACCCAGCCCAGCTCAGTGCCCAGGAGCCCAGCACTTGCTTGTTGTGGCCCCTCTCCCCCTGGTTTAGTTATTTATTTACCCTTCATCCTTGTGGAATGGGCTGCTAAGAATTCATAAAATCAATCAAACAGGTTGGAAAAGACGTTTTAGCTCCTGGAGTCCAACCATTCCCCCAGCCCTGCCAGGTCCCCACTGCCCCGTGTCCCTCACACCACATCTCCACGGCTTGGAAACCCCTCCAGGGGTGGGGACTCCACCACTGCCCTGGGCAGCCTGGCACAGCCCTGGACAATCCTCAAGGGCAAGAAATTGTTCCTCAGGGCCAACCTCAACCTCCCCTGGGGCAACCTGAGGCTGTTTCCTCTTGTCCTGTCCCTTGTTCCTTGGGAGCAGAGCCCGACCCCCCCCTGGCTCCAGGCTCCTCTGTCAGGAGCTGTGCAGAGCCAGAAGGTCTCCCCTGAGCCTCCTTTGCTCCAGGCTCAGCACCCCCAGCTCCCTCAGCTGCTCCTCCCCACACTTGGGCTCTAGACCCTTCCCCAGCTTTGTTGCCCTTCTCTGGCCACGCTCCAGCCCCTCCAGGTCCTGCTGGGAGTGAGGAGCCCAAAGCTGAGCCCAGGATTCAAGCTGTGGCCTCCCAAGTGCTGAGTGCAGGGGGTTGATCCCTGCCCTGCTCCTGCTGGCCACACCAGTGCTGATCCAGGCCAGGATGCTGGTGGCCTTCTTGGCCACCTGGGCACACACTGGCTCATCTCCAGCCAGCTTTCAAACAACCCCCCAGGTCCTTTTCTGCCAGGCACTTTCAAGCCTGGAGCACTGTAGGGGTTTGTTGTGACCCAAGTGCAGGAACCCTTGTGATGTGACTGGCTTGACATGTTATGGTGGGGATGCTAAGGAGAGCAAACTCCTTCCCACTGCCTATGCACCCCATGAAGGGATGGGGCTCTTGGGTCAGTTTGGCAGATCAGAGGCAAGAGCTGACCATGGGCAGAACCCCTCAGCAGCCCAGGCTCACCACCACCCTGGCCCCATGTCCAGGAGATCCAATAAAACCAATTGGAAGAGTAGAAGTACTTTTAGCAGTGAGATTCCACAGCTATGCAAAAAAAAAAAAAAAAACCAAAAAAAAACCACTAGAAGATGTTGAGTTGAATTCCCTGTGTTGCACAGAGGAGGTCTAGGAGGGCTGCCCACAGCCCAAGACACAAGCCCACACAGGTCCCCCAGGTGGTGTGAAGCTCAGACCTCAAAAAGCTCCTGCTTGAAATATTGGCCAATTTGTATTTCAGACACACAAAGTCATTCTTGTTACATTCCTGTTTACCTAAACCCTTTTTTCCCCCATTTTTCAACTGAATTGTCATCCTCTCTCCAGAAGAAGGAAGAGATGTGGACATCTGCTCCACAACCAGCTGCATTTGTGCCACTGAGATTTCACTGAGCTTCCAGTTAAATCTCCTCCAGCTCTGCTCTGTCTCTTCCTCTGCTCGCCTTCCCTCTCCCGGGCAGCAGCCTCCGTGGTCCCAGTGGTGGCAACCCTAGAAGACCCTGCTTGGCCACCTCGTTCTGACAGAGCAGCAGAGGCAGTTAGCAAGGGAACAGCACCACTGTTTTGCCACTCCTTTCCAAATTCCATGCTTCTTCCCATTACGGAGCCTGATGATCTGTGAAGACTGTAAACAATCCACCCAGCAACAGTGGTGGGCTTTTAAAGCCTGAGCTGCTGCCAAGGCCTCCAGCTCCACAGCAAAATACCATTCCTTCCAGCTGCTCAGCTTCCAGCTGCCAAAAGCAATGGTTTGCATCTGTCAGTGCCATCTTGTTTCTCTAAATTCAAGTCCATCATCATTTGGAAGCATCACAGTCAACAATACATGGTCTGTGGGAGGCTGTAGTCCAAAAAAATACTCCAGCTAAACTTCATGTCAAGTTGTGGGTTGCAGATGTCTAACTACCTTCCCAGAATATGCTGTCCTTGAAGTGGAAGAGTCATGAAATGTGTGAGGAATGCCTGCAGCACCAATCCTTACAGATGTGCTGGGTATCTTCATAAGGTGGCCTTTGCTCTGCTCCTCACCAGCTGAGGCCATGGGTAACAGCACTGGACAGTTTGGGGCACTGCCCCCAGATCCATCCTCCCAGCGCTGACTCCTCGGACAGGCCTCTCAGTCACCCCGAGTTCTCCTACCCCAGCCCAGACAGAAACCTCCTCGTGAGTGCTCTACAATCAACTGAAAACGCTACAGTCATTTGCTTGGGTTTTGAACACTGCCTGGTGTCTCCTCACAAGGAAACTTTCGAATGAACCCCCTTTTGGGGCTGTACAGAACCTGAGGTGTTGCAAACCCAACGGACTCCCCCTGCCTCTCCTGGGAAACTTGGCATGGCCACAGAAACCTGTTGGTCCCTGATATTTTTTCTATCGTGATGGAAGGAACTGAAAGGGAAACCTGAGCATGCTCCCTGTGACCAGATCTGTCACCTCATCTTGTGTGAAAATGTATGTTCCCATAGAGGCTGCTAAGCCCAACAGCCCTGGCATTTGGGCTGGGTGAAGAGGACGCTGGGGCTCACCCCTGCACAGGGGTGGCACAGGGTGAGACCACAGCCCCAGCAGCCCCACACCCACCTCCAACAGCCCGAAAAGCAGGCGGCCAGGTTGCTGTAGGTGTATCTTAATCTTACAGGCCACGTCCACCATGCAGGGAAAACAGACCTCAATTCTTGTTCCTTTGGTTTTACTCTCCGACATCTTCTTGCTTAAGACGTCCAAGAGAAGGCATTAGCCTAGAAACAGGGCAGGTCACAGAGGCTCAGGAACACATCAAGCAGGATGGCTGCGAGTACTTTATACAGGTAACAGGTTTACCACCTGGGGTCTGAGTTCCTGAAGAACTCCTATATGGAATTAGACTTTGACATTAGACTTTAGAGTGCTTTCATGTCTCCAGACACAGCTATGTTCTCACTTCAGACACACAGCAGTCAGTGAAAATGCTCCTGTTAACTTCAATTTTTGAAGCAAACCCAGACTGTATACTAAAGATACATTATAGAGTTGGTAACATGAGTTATTGCACAAGACAAGACCGAAGGTCTGATCAAAGCTCTCACATACAAAGAGAGAGATGGAAGAAAGATAAAGCACATGCCTGAAGTATAACCACCACAATTTAGAAAAAAGTAGAGAAGTTTTAGGTGAGGGAGCATTAGAACAGTAATTTATCTAAAATAGCTTGAAAAATTAAATTTCTGCCATGATTATGTGTTATGAACACAACTGTGTTAACGTGATTCCTGGTTCACTTCTATCAAACCCAGACAGGAGTGCAAAAAGGCAATTCTCGAGATGTAAAACTACCCCACCATCAGCTTGGGAGAAAATAAAAACCCTTCTGTCTGCTTGGTTATTTTTCCCATGGAGTACAGCATCCCATCAAGCCTTGATTCCAAATATGGGAGAGAAAACCATTGTCACCCACTGGCTGGGTGCTTGGAGCAGCACTGCTGCACAGAGGTGCCATCATGAGCAGCCTCTTCCTCCTCTTCTATCTGCAAAGCAGCATCCCCCTGTCCTTCAGCCTCTCCTCTGCTGTGTGTGACACCCCACAACACCCCTGAATCCCAGAGCACCCCTACACATCACAGCACCCCTGCATCCTGCAGCACCCCAGATGAGGCGGGTGGGGGTGTGGTGACACGAAGGGGCCCCGCTGGTCCCACCACCCCATTCCCCCCAGACCAGGGGCTGCAGCTCCTCCTGAGCAGGATCTGCAGGGAGCTGACCCTGGCCTTGGCGCCTGGGCCAGTTTGGCGACCAAGATCAGGCTGCTGGCTGCTGGTTTGGGTTTAACCAGTTGGCACCCATCAATTTTCATTACTGTGATGGCTTGCTTGGAAGTTATTAATGGCTGGAGGAAGACCAATTTTCTTCCGATTTTATTATGACACATCTGCAGTCTCCAGTCTGACACACTAAATATTTATGAAGCTTGTCATTTCTCAAACACACCAAGTCCCAGTTCCCTCTAATCTGCAATGAAATTAAAACCCTGCACATTCTGCTGCCACATCACTGCTCGCTGCTGTAATTCCCGTTTGTACCGGCAGCTCTGAACCTCCTCTACCCAACCCACACACCCCAGTGCCCTTCGGTGACCTGGCGGGTACCAGACCCTCGGGCTGTGTCCTCACCCGAGCGATGGAACCAGCCTGCTGTGCCC
>NW_008631489.1:0-76245 GCF_000691845.1 Merops nubicus | reverse complement strand
TGGAGACCAGGATGTTGATTCAATGATTAATGAAAGCCCTTTCTGAAACTACTCAGCCACCACTGTGTATGAGAAAACATTGATGTCACTATGTAATAGAAAGATTGCAGTGATAAATCAGGCTGTGGAATGAATGGCAACATCCATATCTGGCTCTAGATCCAAAATGTCATCTATTTTGCTATTTTTTTATAGTAACACACCATATGTATTAAGTGCTTTGCTTTCAAAAGGGACTAAATTAGTTCAAGTCAAGTAGGACAGGCTAGTGAAAAAGAGATTTAAAAAGAAAAGCAGTGGTAGATGATTCATACAAATATCAGCTGGACACTTTACTGCACAATTGTTTTTTTTTTTTTCACAAAAGTTTAAATGTGGAATGGGGAGAGGTGTTTTCTGGTAACTTCAAATCACTTCAGTTTGCTTTAGCAGTTCACATCACTGGCTGATTCATGGAAATATTAACCTCTAATCATAGCCCATTCCCAGCTGCTGTGTTACTATTCAACAGTCACAAACTGGGAGTCACTGGCTTCTGTCTGAGTCTCACAAAGGTGTATTTCAACTCTGCCCTGGCTTGGGCATGTCTTCCAGCTGCATCCATACCTTCATTAGAGATTTGCTTCATTGTTCTCGTTCACCTAATGAATAAATTAAATTAATAGTGTTTAATGAAGAAGGGAAAACAACAAAGATGCCCAATTTACTGATCTAAAGTGCTTTGAGAACTTTGAACATTAGCCCTGTGAAATGGGAAATCATTATCATATGAAACAAATTCCTAGCTCTCTTGAAATCTAATAAGGGAAATAACTTAAATGTTTCAGTATTAAGTATTCAAAAGCACTTAGTATTGGTAAATAACAAAAACAAGAACAAGAAAGAGAGAAGGAGAGCAAGTAAGCATCTGTAATGCCTATAACAATTTCAGGGTTAGGCAAATATCCAGTGTGCAATGAAATGTCATTATAAATAGAAATAATATTTGCATTTTTACTGTTCTTTTTGTTGAGTGCTATAGTTGAAAGGAAGCAAATCTATCAGTATTAGATATCTAATTTAGAAATTGAATTTAAATTGGTTTCCTTTTCAGTTCATCTGTTTTAATTGGATTTTATAATAGCATGAGCATATATGAAAAAAAGAATAAAAATGTGTAATTATATGCACAGTTATTTTTAAAATACAGTAACAATATTAAGGACAAGCTGAAAAGTACTCATACACTATGATAGTGTCAAGGTATAGGCCATGCATTAGGAACAGTCAGAGGATTAATGTTAGTGAACAAAAGATATTTCTTTAACATTATAGATAATAAAGAGAGAGAGAGAGAGAGTGAGATAGATATGATGTGTATATATATGGTTACCAAAGAAACTTAAATACAGATTGGCTTCTTGCTCCCTTTCCTAAAATTTATAACGAGTGCAGCACCAGTGTGTGTTACAGATCAGCCCCTCTGCCCACTGCAGATACACACAAGAGCCACTGAATGGGCAGCCTGTGGGTTCCAGAGACAAAGGAACTGTTTTAGCTTGACCTGAAGAACCAAAGTATATGCTGCTGCCAGAGAAAAAACCTTGCCAAAGTGTTTCACATTTACAGCAGAACATTTATACTGGCCTGACCTGAGTGATATCCTGAGCACTCTGAAGTCCCAGAGGAGACTCTCTTTGTCATTTCTGCTGTTAGAGTCAATGAAAATTCTTAATTTTCCATATACTGGATAAAAAACAATATTTGTGTGTACATCCAACCTTTAGATATTCTAGGGAAACAGAAAGGAGGCTGAAAAAGAACCAGCTAAAGCATTAATCCAGAGGAAACCTAAAGATGAGGACAGAGCCATGCATTCTTCACTTTTACACTGCTATCTGACTTCCAGTACAGGATAATTATTTTCTCTAGACATCAATCTCTACCATATCCAGAAAAACACTGAATTTTTATGGCTGAAAATGCAGTTTTATTTTTCAGTTCTTCTACAGCTTGGCCCAAGCAAATGCTCTGTAAGATATGTTTGATACTTTTTTTGTAGTCAGACAGCCAATTGTATTTGTCATCTTAGAAATTGCTATCATATAATATCAAAACCAAGAGCTTAAAATTCCTCAAAACTAATATATAGTTTATAGAAAACAGCTAATTTCATAGCTATGAATTTCACTTTGCTGTTAAACTGAATAAAGACTATGGATTTACTGTAGATCTTTTTTTCCACAAATAATATATTTTTTCCAAGAAGTTTATCAGCTTACAAGGAGAATAAAAGCAACATCTTTCAGAAAGTGAGCTCTTCCTGAAAGCTACTTAGAAGAGTAAATTCTTCTAGATTGGCATAAAGTTTGGAGAGTTGAATCATGAAAAATATTTCCTCACAGAGTATTTTCCCCAGTAGTTATAGTAGCAAAAGAATCCCTTCTGTTTTGTAAAGGATTTCCTTATTTGATCCAAACAACCTATTCCCAGTATCCCAAGCGAGAACACTAATTCTGTAGTGATGTAAATATGTTGTTTCAACAAATAGGAACACAAGACTCCTACCACCCACATTAAAACTCTAAATAGAATTCAGCATGTTCTCCCTTTCTCTGTAATCAGATAATATTTAACTATTTTAGTTGCTCAAGGTCTTTCCAAGTTTTAGTGTCATTTTCATCTTTAAAGTATTTTATCATTCATTCATATCTCAGCTTCCCTGAAGCATTAAAAACATTTTGCATTAAAGATTGTGCATGACCAGCTTCATAGTTAATTCACTTGGGGATCCTACAGCCTAAAACATTTTTATTTTAATTCAGTGATATGACTGAGACTAGGAAAAATTTATAGAAGGAACATCAGATGCACACACATCAGATAAACATAAGTACACACATAGATGTGTGTGTGCTCCTATAAGTTAAAAATCAATTTTATCCTTTAAAACTGAAAGATAGGTATGGAACTAAAATTATCAAATGTGTTAGTAAGTAAATTTTTAAACTTTCCTGGTTTAAGTGCCTTTAGGATAGGGTTCTCATGCTTTGTCAAGACTCCTTGTTGGAAGTGCAGTTAAATTTTACCATTTTTTTTTTCTGATTTTCTGAAATTATGAACCAGCTGCCTTCAGATCAATGTTTTCCTACCGAGACCTTTGGCATATACCATTGTTTCTGTTGAGGTGTTATCATTGTCTAACTCCCTTTGCTTTCAAGCCTTGATACATGAGTTGGTGAAAGAAAAGTAGTTCTCAGTCTTGGCATTGTCTCCCAGGATAGAAAAATAAGAAAAGGAGGCATGGTGACAACTAGTCAACATTTGGAGCTGATTGAAGGGATATGTTATGTGGAGGAGTGAGTGCCTGAAGTGAGTACAGGGAAGGTGTTATTGGCAAGCCTAAGGTAGGGGTAGATGTGGGCCAGGAGAGAAATGTTTGTGAATTCACTAAAATTTTAGAAGAGGGAAATTCCAGAGCTAATGGAGCTGATATGAATTCCTTCTTGCCTTCTTTTTGCACAATTAGCCAGATTTTAATTCATCCATTCAAATTTCTACACACAGGATGTTAGAGTGAGTGCATAATGAGGGTCAGTGAAAGCGCATGGTATCATTTAGGAACAAATCCAAAGTCTTCTCCCAAAGGCAAAGCAAACTGGAAAAAACCTGTCATTATTTTAGAGCTTTTGGAGTTGGCAGTGCAATGAGAAAGTACAAGGACCATTAGTAAGCTTATCAAGGCAAGAGCTACATTAGTAGCATTTATGCCCAAATGTGGTTCTGTTAAGTAGCTGACTTTTCCATCTTCCTGTATAAAACAGAAAAAAACAATCTTTTAGACTCCAAAACTGGCCCTCTTACTTGTTCTGTTCCTAGACTTTTATCTTACCAAGATTGTATAGAAGTTTCCTATAGGACACAAAATTCTCTTCTTCAGTGAAAAGATGTACCCCATCAAATAGTTTCCTTCTGCATGCTGCTCTTTTTCTCATGGTGCTCATGATGAACTCATTTTCTGAATGAAATGAAAAAGAAAGAAGAATAAAAGCAACAAGGGATGACAAGAGAAAAGGAAAAACTTAAGATGATAACAGACATTAATTATTTCTCTTCATGCAGACATGTTTGCCCTGGTGTTGTAGACCTCCTTTTACTGCCCTGCTCTCAAAGAACACACCACATGGAAAAGAAAGCAGGTGCTATTGACAGGTCATCTCCCAAAGTGTACAATAAAGTTACGCAACAACTTGTGACATATTTATAGGTATTTTCAAAGGAAATATCTGATTACATAAAAAAAATTAATTCTATGGCCTATATCATCCCCAAATCCTCAGAGGGCTGTGGAGATGTTGACATTTTTAAAATATTTGGAAGTGCATTCATTTAATTCACGACTCTAATATACAGAAGCAGAAAAACAAACCCATATTATAACCAGTTTTCTCTCCTTTGCTCATTCCATTATAAGGCTCATAAGTTGCCTAAGCAGTCACTTGCAGCCAGGTGTGGCCTAAGACCTTCAATGCATTTCTAATGATTTTTTTACTTAGCTTGAATATTAATGAATGATGCACTGAATTTTTCCTTATGATGGGCAATGAGGAAATTTTCAAGAGTAAAAGCTCTTGTGGTTCTTAAGTTTTTTTCTGTTGATTCAAGTTAGTGTATCACCCTTAAGTTTACTAGCTTAAGTTAGTGTAGCACCCTTAAAACATGTTAGCTTGTTTAATGACTTTTATTCTTAAGGATGCCTCTTAAGTTATCCAGAAGCACTAACAAGAACATGGCAATTATGTCTAATGCAAATTAGACTAAAAATATATTTCAGCTGCATTCCTTGCTTTGTTTAAATTTGATCTGTCTTCTTCTGGTGATTACCATACATATTTCTGATTGTCAAATAAAACTGAATTCTACATAACTTCTCTGGATATCAAATAACAATAGGCATTAGAAACAAAATAAATATATTCCCCATGAATATTCATGTAGTCCACATGTTTTGAACTTTTCTTACATACCATGGAATAGTCAGTGTGATACAATGGAAAAGTGAATGCCATTAGGATTCAGGGAGTTTGAACTGAATTTCCAGTGTCAGCCTAGGTGATGTGGCAAGAGTAACTTTACATTTCTTTCTCTCCCATTTTTCTTTCTCATATGCTTAGACTGTCAATAGCTTGAAAGGGATATTTTCTGTCACTGAGAGGATGGAAAACACCTCCTACAATGAAATCTGATTTTGACTGTGAATTAAAGATTTTACAATGGTAAAAATATAACAACAACAATAACAGGACTCCAAGTATTTTCAAGATTTTCACTCATTTCAAGGTACTTGATAAAAACGAGTCTACATTAAGGGCTTTTTTTTTGCCTGTGTTTCTAATCTCTCTTCTTCATGAACTTGAACACATTTTCTTGTTATTTAGAAGGTAAGTGATATCATTTAAAAATTGTGCAGAAGTGTGCATGTAACTATATATAAATGTATAATATATGTATGTACTTACAAAAGATCACTTTGGTAACTCTCTTGCTCGGAACTCCACAGTCAAATGTATATTAAACCTTTTTCAACTCTATTCCAATTTTCAGATTTTGTTGTTGTGAGGCTCAGTATTCCTTACTTTCTCTCTTTACTTCTTGTTGAATGAGTTTAAGAGTTTATTTCATTCCAGTTAATAAAACATACAGTGTTACCATCTCCTGGTTCTTTGTACTCTATTATGCCAAAATAGTGGGAGCCATTAGTCCTCTAAGGGTCCTTGTAACTTACAAATTGCAAAAAGTACGTATACCTTGTCTGAGCAGTGCACTTGAAATGTTCTTCAATGTATAACCAAAGTGCCTGATTCTGATTAAAAGTTCTTTTCTCTAGATAAATGTAACGCTCTGGATTCACAATGTGCATTAAAGTTTGCCTAAAGTTTGGTTTGACTTAAATGAGCTTGCTGTTTTTTTACTTTTCTGAGATAATTATGTCATGTGAGGTGATCAAAAATTCAGAGCTGTGAGTGGTTGTTTTGAGAAGCCCGTGGAGTTCTGCCAGGCTTTAAAAAAGCAAGTAAGAGTGTTTATGTCTTAAAAAAGGAGATAAAGAAGAGCTGTAGAAATGCAGATTAGTCAATCAATTTATTAATTTCCTAGAAAAATTTGGTAATAGGATAATAAGACAACCTAGAAAATAAAAAAATGGTTAATAACAGCCAGTGTGGACTTACTGAGTGTGATTTGTACCAAACTCAGTTAGCTTCTTTTTAATATCAGGGTAGAAGTTTTATGAGGAAAGGAGAAACAGTCATACTTCTGTTTTCATATGAACTGACTGGTTTATATCCTCACTTTCTGAGGATTTTTTGTTAGTTTTGTTACATGTAACATTCTTTACAGTTTGTTATGGAAACATAATTTGCATAATATTAGCATAGCATAGGTGCAAACTGTTTCAAAGCTGACTATAAAAAACGATTTTTGGTAGTTTATATTCAGAATAAAAACTTGTACCAAGCTTGTCCCTGTGTGATACTTGTCAGCATTTTTATGAATAAACATTAGAATACAGAGTATATATATTTAATCTGCCAGTAACTGGAGTCAAAGGGATTATCACTATGTTAGGATATGCAAACAAAGTTCCAAATTATCTTAATACAGGAGACGACTCTCAGAAAAAAAACCCCACCATTTGGTAGGAGCAAGTGCAGGATGCCATTCTCAAGTGAGAATAATCTAGCATATGAGTAGAGGATGGGTGAGAGCTAACTGATATAGCACTCCAAAAATGGATTTGGGGACTGTAGGGGATCAAAACCTGAATTTTATTTAAAACTTTATAAAGAAATCAAATTTCATACTAGGGATATAAAAACATAAGTAGCGTCTCCAGAACTTCTGAATAAATCTTTTAACTTTTTACAGGAGAAGGAAGAATTTTGTCAGAGTTCTCTGAGTGGTACTATGCTTCTGTGACTTTAGTTAATTGGGTCCCTTAAGAAGTCTGAAGAGTAATTTTTCTGGTCAAATCAGACATTTCAACTATTCCTCAAAGCTGTTATGAAACCTTTCATGGTGTTATTCCAGTTACCATGGTTTTATACATACTATATTTTTTTCTTATGGCAAGGTGTTTCTTTAGTAGATAGGGTTTTTTTGTTGCATTGATTTTGTCTGCAGCGGCTTAGCATTATTTTTAGTTATAGTTTTGTCTCAGAGTTGGTACTTAAATGAACTTGTTTCTTAGTGCCCTTTTCCCTCTCTTGGTGTTAATATGTATGGTGGGAAAATGTATGTTGTCAATAATGGAGTTCTTACAAACAGAACTTCATGCATGGATTTATCTCAAGACTAATTAAAACTTACAAACTGCTCTAACAATGAACTTTAAATTTATGTTGTGAGGAAAATCTGCTTGCATATCCACAAGAATATTTTCCCATGAGATACAAATACCAGTGTACTGTTGTTTTGGGCCTCAGGAAATCAAAGCAGCTTAATAGCATTTTATCATTGCAGTCAAAGATACATAAGAAGATTTATTATATGTTCCCAGGCCATATAATGAGGCACAGTCTTCTATTGCCTCTTTAAGGCTTTGAATCTTGTAATGGCAGAACAGATGGAGTTGTTCACTCTCTGAGGAGCCATGTAACACTTTTAAGATTGTCTCTGTGTTGTCCCAGAGATAGATATATATATACACACACACAACCTCTTGTCACTTGTGCAATTGCTTGCCTATGTCTCCTAAGAGAGACTGCGATTACTCCTTCTCTGGCTTAGATCAGATTCAAGCCCACTATTCATAATGCATATATAAGCTTCATAACAGATTTCTTTCTTTTCTGAAATAATTGGATGGTTGATGTCAAGATGATATGACACATGCCATAACTTTTTACTCATCAGAATCCTTTTCAAAACTTTCAAACACAACTTCTCTAACAAGGAGTTGCACTATAATCTAGACCTAATGAGGTGAAGAGTCTTCTGATAAAAAAACCCCAAAAAATCATATCCATAGGTACTGATACTTTTGTAGTGGTGAAAAATAGGAATATAAATAGAAAATGTTATGGCATATAGCTATGTTTATTTTAATTACCAAACAGTGTTAAGATTTGCTTTCTGGCCTTAATGCTAAATGATAAACTGCAGCACATTCATTTAACTAATCTCTCTTAGCCTCTAAGCCTCTAAACAGGCCACATGCAAAGCACCTAAATAGAATGATTCTGGGCCCAGGCTACCTTCTCAAATACACCTGTTATTTGAAAGTGTTGATTAGCTCAGGTGAATAATTTCAGTATTTATCCATATTAGATTACCAAGTCCCAGTGTAAGGGTCTGACCTCTCACATTAATATGCTCTTCTGAGAGACTGAGATGGATAGAAATTTTTTTAGTTGGTTGGATATGGGACTAGAAATAATTTGTCTTTCACACTGAAGAAGATATTTGGATTTTGTTCCATTGTTTAGTTAATAAATTCTTCTGACATGTTGGTTTCCTGATTTGGAATGTGTTTATCTTGAAATGACATGTGCAGGCTAGGCTATTTTCACACCATCGGTTTTGTTACAATACTTGAAGATCCATTAAATAGAGTAAGATAGCCCAACACTTTGTGGATAACATGACTGCATATAGATTTAAACGAATACATAAACTGCATCGTTGGAATTGAACTGTAGAAGGACACTTTTGAACACTGGTTCCTTGTCACCTTGCTCAAGATATGCCTTTAGCATCTGCTGCTCATTTGCTGTGCCAGGCCAAGGACTTGATAAATATGAAACGAGTAATAAACTGATCCCTTTGTATTACTATAATTCTGTATTTCTACTGCTAAGAATTCCTAAATTTTGGTAACAATCCTACTATGGTAATTAAAATTAACTACGAAATGTAAAAGGTGCTACCCAGCCTGAAGATAATCCTCCTATAATATGAGACATTCAACACTGCTGTGTTCTATTCTCTTTTCCAAAATATGGCAGATTCCCAGCTGTTACCTTGCTTTTTGCAGTGCTGCGATATGCAGAGAATGGATTGGAGACATTGGAATATTCTCTAACGTGGATCCAAAGTATACCTGAGTGACTTTTAAAGTTATCTTCTTTTACCTTCTAAAGGACAGTTCCTTTAATGACGTTTTGACAAAGCTAATATGTTTTAGGTAAAGGACAAGAGACTAAGAAAATCTTTTCATTGGTATATAACTGAAACATTCCTCCAGGAACTTCTGTTGATGAAAGGCCAGATAAATTTTACATTCTGTTTCTGTAGTGAATTCTATAGCTTTACAGTTAGGCTTGTACTTGCCATGATCTCTAAACAGTTTTTCATCCTCAAGCTTGAAGATGCTGTTCTCTTTTCTAATTTCTAGAAGATAAAAAACAGAGGGCTTTTGTTTTATTGTGGTTTTTCTTTTCTTTTTTTTTTTTTCCCTTTTAAGTCGAATAATTATCTTAACTTTTGATGGTTATCTCACTTTCTAACTGCTGAAATGTATTGTGAACTTTCAGTAGGAACAACAATAACAAAAGTTACGGTGTTGTTCCTTGTCCTGCCTACAGCAAACATATTGGATTTCTATTCTTTTGAAATGAAAATCCAAACTTAGAGTTGGGCTCAGTTTATAACTAGAGTTTTATAAAAATTGAGGAACCACCAATGAATGGTGAACATGTTTTATATACTCTGTAACAGTTGTGTTCAAATCAGCTGAACTGACACTGTCCTCTACCACCAGAACAGAAAGCACTGGACACACTGGGATTTCTTTTAGGGACACTGCTTAGTGGTGGGCTTGGCAGTGTTAGGTTTATGGCTGGACTCAAAGGTCTTAAAGATCTCTTCCAACTAAAATAATTCTATGATTCTGTGATTCTTTTGTCAATTAAATCCCTTTTGTCCTTTGAAAATGCAGTTCAGGTTGCTACATTTCTCTTGATACATGCAGTATTTTCCTAGTAAGTGTAAAGGTCGGAGTGATTTCTGGTTTGGTTGGTTTAATTTGTTTCCCTGGCAAAAATGAATTGAAGAATTTTAATTTAAGCCTACCAAACTACAGCCAAATATTTTTCATTTTGCAGTTGTACTTCATATATATGAAGTAAAATTATGTTGTGCGCTTGAAATGATACATTTCTTCTGTACCTTTCTACAGTATGCTATTGCTATTCAGCTTCATTTCACACCCTCAGAATAGAAATTATTTTTCTTTTCATTGGTGTATAAACATTCCATCAGACAGAAAGCTCCCCAACAACCCATTGTTACACCTTTGCACTTTACCTTCCTGAACAGAGGTTTGACACTTGAAGAAGTTGTTTATTATTGTCACAGACGTATGCACATTCGCTGAGATATTAACACTGGTCATCTAAATGTAATATCAGAGTTTCTAAAGACCTCTAAAAAACATTGCTTCCTTTTAAAAAGGATAGTACAAATGTAGTATCCTAATGTTCATAGTCCATCAACTACTGAAATCAAGCAGAGAAAGAAATAGGATTCTGGTCCCCGTTGCAAACCCTATGTTATAAATTTTTGCTTGAGAAAATCTTTTCAATAATTAAAACAGAAATGGCTCCTTCTTCTGGGTCCATGAAATCTGTATGTTTGGACTATGTTTAACATTTGAGGGGAAAAGGTTAAATCATTCAGAACAACTGTTGGTTTTGACACTATGTAGAGAATGGCTGACTAAGCTCAGATTTCCCCATTCCTGGGCAAGTCTTCTAGCCATCCAAATGATGCTTGAAGAGCATATGGCAGCATCACCAAGAGCAGCAGATTTCAAGAAAACAAGGTTTTTGCTCTTTCTGCATATAAAATGCAGACAAAAAATGCATTCTGTAGTTTCAGGTTTTGAATCTTCCCCTACAAATCCATGTGGGGATGAAATTCAACTTCTGTCCACCCATAAATTTGGTATCTACCTGAGGGACATAATCAGACTTCTCTTCATAGCGAACAATGACAGTTCAATGCCATCAGAACTCAGTCCATCCAATCTTAAAATAGGTTAAAATAAATTGAATGAATTATCTACTATAAATTATTATCTCTCTCCAAGACAGAACCTAGACAATTAACTTTAATTGTAAAACCAGCCTTCAGACAGCTAAAGTTAAGAAAGACAAGTCTCACTTTTACAAGGGCTAAATGAATAACATGAATATTCACTCCAAGGTGCTATTGGGCTGGGGTGATAAAAAATTAAATCTTTTTAGAGGTTTGCATAAAGTATTTTTTTTTCTCTAAATTTCCCTCTTCGTTAGGATTTCAATATACTGTACATGTATAGTCCAGAGCTGCTGAAGTGTGTGGTTACTTGAAGGCTACTGCAGGCTGCGTGCTACTACTGTCATGCACTCAGTATTTTTCGTCTTAATTGGTGATCCAGGAAAATTTGGTTTCTTGAATAAAAATGATTTGTTGTCTTCGTTGTGGCTAACAATAGGTGTAGTATTGTCAGGAGTAGGTTTGTGTTCTGCTTCTAGAACAAATGAGTCTGCCGGGGTCTCAGTTCTGTCTGTTAGGTTTGTGGGTTTTATCATATACTACTACTACAATATATTTTAATTGTGATCTGGCACTGAATTTTCTGCGTTGACTAAAGAGTCCAGATGTTTCTGTTTTAGAAAACCTGTTATTTTAATCTGCAGTGTTGCATCATCAGCATTTCTAACAGTTACATGCTACTAAACAAGGAATTATCTACAAGAACACTTCATCTTCAGTATCATCAGATTGTTTTATAGGCTCCATGTCAAAAAGCAATGCTGTCTGCTTTTCAAACTGTCAGCTCTTGTTATGATTGGGAAGTGGATTTTGCTGTTAATCTCTGTCAGAACCAATGGGCAGATGAAGTTTTTTGAACTCCTAGTATTTCTCTGATGTCAATTTCTCAAGTGAAAACTTAGAAAAGGCAATTGTTGTTGTAAGCATCTTTTCAAATCATGCAATATGTTTTTATTGGTATAGCTGAAATTTTTGTACTCTGCATTTAAGTGCAATCATTTTTTCCTTCAAAAGTGTCTGCTTTTTGTGTATCAAACTAGCTGCCCAGCAAAGAAAAATATTAGCATAACCACGGTACTGTGAAAGCTTTCTTTCCCATTGTAGTCAAGTGGCAGTTCCACTTCTTCTGGGATTTCACACGTGAGGGAAACTGATTGACTTTCCTTTTCTGATAAAAGATGTATCAAGTGATGAGAGACACCCTGATCCTACCTGACAATAACTGTTAATAACTTTGTACTTTTATTTTTTCTACAAACTTTTCATTTCTTTGGTTGTTTAGAAACATTTTTGCATGATGAAGACATGCAATCGTGACCATCAGTATTCCATTTTCTTATCAAAGTTGAGGAAATGTGTTATGTATTTTGTTTGCCATTTCTTTTTCTCTTTTTAAAAAAATTGATCTAGAAATTGTGCTAGGATGGTCTAACATGATTCATTCAGTGAAATGCAGATTTAAATCGCGATACTTAAGATTAAGATACTTAAGATTAAGCCTATCTGTTCACAAGGTGTATATATATGTCTATCTTCATGAGAACTAATATTTAAGGTTCTGTTACAGTTAACTGAGAAATAGTTGATGTAGTCTTTGGAGACTAGAAAGATGATTGCCACTAGCCACATCTATATGAGCAAATTAAACAGAAAGAAGACATGGGCTCAGGCATTGGCTATTAGTCATCCACACAATTAAATGATCCTGGGTCTAGTTTTAGCTTATTGCAGACAGTGCTTACCTGAATAATTCCCAGGCATGTTTGGAAACAGAGCACAGATCAGAGATTATGTACAACAGGTAACTCAGATATTGCCAGTCTGTCTTGGACCCAGAGAATAATGATAAGGACATAATGATACCATCCTAGTTGACCTCTGGGCCTGCAGAGTTCAGATTTTGCTTAAGGGTTTGCTTTGCTTACCCACAGTTTACTGCTGCCTGAGATGTTCTAACAAGCCCTGTCTAGCCCTCAGTGCTCTCTCTAAAGGGACATGGAACTCCCCTAGGTTCTCTGCTGTATCTGTCAGCAGTCTGTAGATGTTTCATATAAATTAGTGTACCTCAAATGATGCTAGATATTTATGTGAGGCCAACTGAATCAGGACCTACATGTGCTCTTTACAGTGAGCTGAAAAGTTGTCCAGGTTCTCTTAACTGTATTGTCAGAAGTCTGATAGACACCTGTGTTTAGTTGGCTGAAGATGTTCTAGGAATCTTAAGTAATTTTACCTCAGGCTTTGACAGAATTTAGGTCAGTTTACAAAGGTCTATATGTAAGGCCTGTTTTTCAGGAATATATATTTGATGGATACTGTGAAGGCCATTTTGAGCTGTCTGTTTTGGGATGAAATGACTTGTATTCTACATGTACTCTTCCTGTCCAGTGAATATAAAGTGACTTTATATAACTATTTTAGAAGCAGATGCCCATGCCTAATGCAGTGCATTATATTGACTTATATTATAGTGCATTTTATTAAGCTGTTTGCTTTGCCCATGTACCTTATAATCTTCAATCATATTTATACAGTCAGATATCATTTGTATATATGGAGATCTCCCACTAGCTTTGAGAGTTCAGCTGACCAACCATAAGTACTTGTGACTACCTCTGATGACAAGGTCAGTCATTTAAAAGTCTTGCTATTTTCTTGCTGGTTCTTTTTTTATATTTACCTACAGTTTTCCACTTGTTTGACAGCATGTGAGTATTGTGCTTGTGCCTCTTTCAGTCCTTGGATGCTTTCCATCTTCTCTACTAACTGCAGTGGCTATGTTGCCAGCTGCTCTAACAGAGATATAATCATAAACTGGTTGTTATACTGTCTACTTGGGTTTGTTGCTTTTTGCTAATGTCAGCGTGGGATTGAATTGGAAGTTTTCTGGCAGTTTCTGGCCTTTTAATACACACAATGTTCCTGTCTCTTCTAATTTCTTCATGTAAGTGAGGAAATGTGTTGGGCTGCACTAGGCTCCCTACAGCTGTTTGCAAGTCCTGTCTGTTTTAAATTAAGCCTGGCATCTTTTGCTTTCTTATGGAGAAGTGAATCTCAAAAATATGACTGTTTGACTTACTATTTTTTTATGTCTTCAATTAACAGTTCCAAGAATTAATTGTCCACCCTTTTTATTGTGTAAAGCTTTCTTTTAGCTTCCAGGGTTCCTGCTCAGCCCATATAAAGCTCAAGTCTGTGGAAGCCAAGATGAATGAGGAAAATTTTTATTTTAAAGATGTCTTCCTTAAATCTGGCAATTTGGAGATATCCCATAAAAACCTTTTTGTCCATGCTCTGGTGTCAGCCTCTCACACGTCTCTAGCCTGTATTTGAATGTCCCATGGAAACTGGTTTGTTGGCATCCCTTTCTTTTCTTTTTGTATTTATCTTTTTCTCCTATTTGACTTCCTCACAAATGGAGAAGACCAGGAATCACCATTGCCCTATTACCTCATCTTAGCTTTGATTTAAAATCCTGTGCTCCCTCTACTCTCTTTGCATTTTTGCTTTAAAAAGAAAATTAAGCCTTCCTTCTGCTGTGTTCCTCTTCCTATCTACCTGTTTTACAGCGAGTAAAAAATAGGCTTTCTTGAATCTCCTGCACCATCACGTGTATTGAATTTGCCATCTCATATATATTGAAATAATTCCTGGTGTTTGGAATATTTTATTTAATTCCTCACTACCTAATATTTTCAAGTTTCTATGATTGTATTATTCTCTTGAATGTATTATGCATATACATTTGAATAGACAGATAAACAGACACAGTGTAAATCTCAACTCATATTTAACTGGAAACTGGTTTGGATTTACTAAAGTGGATAGTGTAAATGTAACTGTAGCCCAGATTAATAATCCTGAGTTTAGCATGCACTTCTGCAGTACCACTGTGTAATGTCTCTTCTCATGTTAACTATCCAAATTTTCTTCTTTTTTTTGGCAGTGAGGAAATTCTAGTTTGCATTCTTTGCTCCACTTCACCTCACCTAGAGCTATCACAAAATCATAGAGCCTGGGATAGGGACTTGGTATCTCCAACCTGGAAAACAGCATCCCTAGAAAGCTATAAACAGCATCCCTGGGGAGTCTGGGCAAGGGAGAGAAAACCCCTTGTGTCTCATATCTGGTTCTCCATATACCACTTTACATATGAGAGGCTATAGGCTGTGAATGCCCATTGCATTCCTATTTCCTGGCATTTCAGAAGTATGTTTTGATTGTTACGATTCCACCCTGTAAGCCTTACTTTTAGTTTGACCTTTTTCAGAGCCAAGACCATGCCATCTTCCACCTAATTAGCAATTTCTTTGGAGATATTTTGTGAGCGTGTCTCATTTCTCAGTTTTAGATTCTGAGCCTGATTTGATGAGCTAATGATCCTATTAGTAGACTCAGCATGGTAGTGACATTTTCAGAAATAGTATATATGAAAAGATTGGGAAATAGGTTGTGTTGCTTACACATTACTCATATTCTTCCTGTTCCATCCTCCCAAAGAATCTGCATGGTGACATTTTGAGGATAAATAGAATAAAAATATTTTATAACTGGGTAGCAACATTCTGCTGATTCGGAGTTTGTGTGGGTAAACTGCTCTTGGGGTCAAAATATCTCGCTTCATTCCTAATTACCTAAAGGTTTTGGGGTTTTTTTTGTGGCTTTTTTTGTTTGTTTTGTTTGTTTCAATTTTTTTTTTAATTTCTTTTACTGTCTCCAACATTTTGCTGTATTTGTTTTTGTTTGAACTAAATTGTGGCTGGAAATATGCTTTTATATTTCTTAATATGTCAATTTTCTATCCCACTTTTGATGAAAAAGTCACTCTGATTTAACATTTAAGCTGTGGCTTCAGCAGCTAAGGACTCAGTTGGTATTAAAGGGTATTATTCCAGATTTTAACTATTAGTTCTGCAATTAGAAAGAGAGAATTTCTCTGTAGAAGATATGAGTGGCAGGCAGCAGCTACAAGGAATGGAAAGATCTGGAAATATGTTTTACTGCTTTGATAAAGACTGTGATTTTAATCAGTCTTTTACCAAACAGGACAAAATCGTTCCACTTGTGAGTAACCCTGAGTATACAGTGGGAATACAATACTCAGTGGGGTAGTATATGTGAGTAGAGCTGAGAGAGGAAACCATGATGTGATGTTCTCATGGTTAGCAGATATGAAGATTGTCAGCTGGATATTTCCTGTTTAAAAATAATCATGTACTATCTACTGCTGTTGTCAGTGCTATCAGAATGTCTATTAAGTAACAAACATTTATATAAAGTCCTTATGTTCATCATTTCATCTGAGTATGATTTTTCTAAATTACTACTCTGATTAGAAACAGTAGAAGGAGGACTGTTAAAGTTATAATCCTCACCACACAGATTTTCATAATTTTTTGAATTTAACTTAGGCCAAAGCATTGGTGAATTTTGAAAATTCATTAATTCTCTGTTATTTACAAGTGCCTTGCAATGCTTATTGAGGAGGGGACACATGGTTTATAAGAGAGCCACATTTCCATGTATCTAATGTGACTGTGATTTGTGCATAGTGCCAAAACATCACGAAGAATTAATATTATGATTATACACTTTCAACTCCAAATGATTTTTTAAGTTCTTGGCAAAAATGAGTCTATTTATTTCTCCTGTATTTTAAGTCTTATGAAACAAAATGTCAAGATTAAGATAAAACACTTTCTCCTTCTTTCTTTTTTATAAGGATCCTGTCAAAGCAATGATTGAAAAATACCATAATCTTTTAGTGATCTTGTTCTTTTAGAAGACCTCGCCTGACTTAATGTTATGATTTTCTCCTTTCTGTAGTCTACCTCTTACACAACACTGCTAAATTTGTAGAGCTGTATTCAGGCTGTTCTCCAGACAGCTTGTTATGCCCACTTTAATATGACTAACTATACACCCTCTCTTTTGGTCTTACACCTTTCCTTCCCTCTATGCTGGTTGAATGTCTCATGATCAAGTAGGTGTACACTTAAAACCAAGACAAAACAAAGAAAACTAAGCAACCCAGACTGCTCAAGGTTATAATTTGTCATATCCTTTTTTTTCTTTTTTTTTTTTTAATTTCCATGAAACCCATTTGCTACACCTTTCTTCCTTGAAGTTTCTTTTGCTCTCAGTCTAATGACTTACACTTGCTAGGATTACCCTCCTCAGAGGAGGGTCAATATTGAATTCAGACGGCTTAGGACATTGCTCTGTCATATGTTGAAAACCTCCAAGAACTGACAATAACAACCTCTCTGTTTGGTCTGTGACAATGCTTAATTATTCTCATCGTGAAAAATAATTTCTTTCATTAATTTTTCTCTATATATTCAATCAGAACTTCTCCATTTCAGTTCATGACGACTGCATCTCCTCAACTCACTATGTACCTAAGTAAAGAGGCTTCATCTTCTTGGTAAGCTACTCACAGGTACTGGAAGGATGGACTTAAACCCCACCAAACTCACCTCTTCTTCAGCCTGAAGAACCCAAATCCTGTAGCCTCTACTCACAGGGTAAGTGCTCAAAGCCTGATCATTTTAGGGCCACCAGCTGAATTTGCTTTTGTTTATCAACATTCTACTTTTATTGGGAAGCCCAAAATTTAAAACAATATTTCAGGTATGGATGAATAAGTGCAAAGAAGAGACAAATCATCACTTCCTTGACTGGGTGTGGTTTTCTTGATATGGCCCAACATCTTGTTTGCCTTCATTACTGCTACAGTGCACTATTGACTCATGTATAGACTACTGTCACCTAGGACGCCAAGGGCCTTTCCTGCAGAACTGTTCTCATACATGCAGTCCTCTGCCTGAATAAACACAAGGGGTTATTTCTACCCCAGTACTGGACTTTTCATTTGTGCTTGTTGAGTTTCACCAGGTTCTTCCTGAATCATTCCTCCAGCCTTTCTTTGTCTCTCTGAATGGCCATTCTGCCCTTTACTGTCCACTCCAAATTAGTGTCACCTGAAAATTTGACGAGCTTTACTTCTGCACCATTCTCCAGGTCACTGATAAAGATATTGAATAGGATGACTCCCAAAATACACACCTGAGAAACGCAACGTCTAACCACCCTCCAGGTAGGGTATGAGACATTATTTTTTATCCTTTAAACCCAACTATTCAAGCAGTATTTCACCTATATAGTGGTTCATGTAATAGTTCATCTACTAGTTCAGTAGATCATAAGGTGCTAACTTAAAGATCTGCAGGAGACCTTGTCAAGGGCCTTGTTAAAGTCCAGATACACAACAGTTGCTGCTTTCCTCTCATCTACAGGGCTAGGCATTTTATCACAGGAGCAATGAGGTAGGTCAAACATATTCTGCCCTTGGCAAATCCATGCCGTCTCTTCCTGGTCACATTCTGCCTCATATGTGCAGAAATAACTTCAAAGAGAACATGTTCCATGGTTCCCTTCAGGAATGAATTACAGTTGACTGCCTTGTATCTTTTTGGACTGTTTTCTTGAGCATTTTGAAAATTAAGTTTTTCTATATTTGGAGACCTTTCAAGGTTGAGAAACAATACATTTGCAGTTACATCAGCCAGCTCTCTGCAACCTTGGATGCATCATTGTGATTTCTGTAGACTTGAGAAGGGTTTGATGTTTCAAGAGATCTCTGGCCTGATCTTGCAGCACTGATAATTCCCTTCTTCTTTGAAGCTTGTTTCTAGGCACAAAAATCTGAAAGGCTTTTTTCAGAAGACAAAAAAAAAACCCAAAACCAAACATATCAAATACTCAGTCTTCATTGCATCTGCTGTTACTTTATCTTCTGCCCTACATTTTGCTTGTTCCTTTTACTATTAAAACAGCAGTAGAAGCTTTCCTACTTGCTCTTGATGTCCCTTGTCAGATTCAACATGAGTTCAGTTTTGGCTTTCCTAACAACATCCCTCACACTCTGGTAATATTTCTGTATTTCTCCTTTGCAGTCTGTCCTCACTTCCATGTCCTGATACATCATTTTTTGCACTGAGACTTAGATGTGAATTTCCTGTTTAGTCCAAACAATCTCTTGATATATCTGCTTGTACTCCAAAATTATTAATTTATGCTTTCTTAATTTATTTATTAAATTTGCATTTTTACAAGGAATTCCAAAAACTTACCGTCAATGTTATGGTTAGAATCACAGAATCATTTAGGTAGGAAAAGACCTTTAAGATCATCAAGTCCAATGGTTAACCTAGCACAGATAAGTTGACCACTAAACCATGTCCTTAAGCACCATGACTACATGTTTTTTACACACTGCCAGGGACGGTGACTCAATCACTTCCACGATCAGCCTGTCCAATGCTTAACAACCCTTTCGAGTCTAATCTAAACCTCTCTTGGTGCAACTTTAGGCCATTTCCTCTTGTCCTATCACTTGTTACTTGAGAAAAGAGACTGACCTCCGCCTTGCTACAAAATCTTTTCAGGCAGTTGTAGAGTGCGATAAGGTTTCCCCTGTGTCTTTTTTTCCTCAGGCTAAACAACCCCAGTTCCCTCAGCCACTCTCATAATACTTGTTCTCTAGAGCTCTCATTAGCTTCATTGCCCTTATTTGGACCTGCTCGAGCACCTCAGTGTCCTTCTTGTATCATGGTGCCCAAAACAGAACACAGTATTCAAGGTGCAGCCTCATCAGTGCCGACCAGAAGGGGACAATCATTCCCCTGTTGCTGCTTACCACACTATTGCTGATACAGATTACTGTAGGTATATTTGTCTAACCACAATGCTTCAAAATTTTCATTGTTGACTGGAACTCCATTGTGCTCAATGATGGATACATATGAATTACTAATGAAGTAAACCCATGTCTACTGTGGGAAGTAGAAGAATAAGATGAGAGATTACATATGGATATAGACAGATGGGACAATAACCATAAAGAAAACTTGTTTTCACTGTTTTCTGAGTGTGTCATGACTCCACCATTTTTACATACACCCCTACATAGTTCTTGCCTGTGTTTTTAAAGCTGCAGGTATGAACTCTGAAGAAGCATAAGAATAACTTTAGCATTAAGAGGATGTTGTCATTGTTGGAACTCTTTTGGAGAGTCTGGAGAACAATAATGTTGGTTGTATTTTACTTATATGTCTCCAGCTAACGACTTTCTGGTCTATGCCATTCTATTATAGGGACAGAAACAAGACAAATTTCCATCTATAATTGGGCTATTTTGGCATAGCTGACATATTTGCAGCTAGGTTACTATCTTGTTGATCTTATTGTATTTCAGAGTTTTATTTTAATGGGAGATCCATTAAACCTGTTTTATCTTAATGTTATCTGAATTGGAAAGAATACTATACTACACTACTTCAGTTCTCTATACGCTCTCTAGATTTGTACTCTTGAATCCAGTACAATTAGAAGCTAGTGCTTTGAGAACAGGTAGTTCTGGCAGCTGGTGAATTTTGAATTCGTGTTCATACTTTAAATCTTGCAGCTGACCCATTAGTGACAGTTCACTACTGTTCACTACTTGTACAAGCCAGCCCAAGAGATGCTGTTTAGAGAGGGAGGATAAACAGAAAAGCAACAATGATTCTGGGACTATTCACGTGGTCATAAAGCCCAGCCACAATGTTTTACTCAGCTGTAAGATAGAATTCACAGGTGTCATTCTTCTGAATTTTGTACAGACCACACTGGTTTTAGAATGGGCTGTGTGGTCCTCATCAGGTTTCTTCGCAAAGTGAGGAAGTAATGAGTGTAGCTCTAGGGACATACAATCTATTGTAAAGCACTTGTTATTATAGAAGGCAGCATAGATAACTTGACTCAGTTGGACATCCCTGCATGAATACTCTGTGTGGACAGCTCCTCTTGGGCATACTGTGACAGGGGGGTCTAGGAATGGACAAGTTTAAAAGTGTAGAATTTGTTTGCTAAAAAGCACGGCTTCTAATTTACAGGAAATTTTAAGTCAATGTTAAAGTTCATTTCCTCTCCACACTGAATCAGAATTGTTTACTCACCCTATACATCTAGTGGTAGCTCTTGGATACTGTAGCTGCTTAGGGCAATTGGTGTTCCTGTCAATTTCCCAAATAATGCCCACCATTAAACTGATGATACTGTCATTTCTACTGGGCAGCTGCAGAGGACTTGCCTCTAAAGCAGCTGTATGAATCTGATTTGAGTATTTCATAGTTTGTGAGATCCCTGTCTCTGTGGCAGATCTACTGAGAATTAAAATGCAAACCCAGCTCTGCAGTCAGCTAAAGCTTGTTACACTCAAGATGTTTGAAATGAGACAGTTTGGCTCCATGAACTGCGTGTTTCTATGTAACTTTATTTTGTCAGGGCTTATTTGACTAGCTGTACACGTTGACAGCTGCCAACAGATAAATACATTTTCAGTGGTCTAAACAGTGTGATTGTTCTAACAGAGGGAAATGGATCATGCTTTATGCATTTATCAAGAGTTTCAAACTAAACTCTCGACACTACAGAAATGCATCTGACTTTTTAACAGAATTTATGTGCAGTAATTAAAGATATTAATCATCATTCCCTGCTTAAAGATATTAACCATCATTCCCATTTCGTTCCTCATCTCTGTTTTGTTTCGGCCTGCAAAGGTTTTGAGATCAGAGATAAAGTGTAGTGTGGATGCTGCTAATGAAAGAAAGAATCTTAGGGAGAACTGTTTTCAATGTCATAAATCCAGGAACACCTCGCTATCAAGGGAAACACAAATTCAAACCTGTGTCTCCTACAAGCCAAGCAAACTTAAACAGGTTCAAATCTAGATTATGGATCATGTCCATAAACATTCAAAAAAATTCTGTTTTCAGACAGAGGTTTTAATGATTCATATTTTCTTCCATTGAGAATTACAAATAAAATAAGATACTCAAAATTGCTGGGGCAAAGAGGTGTCTTGTAGTTTGCTCTGCATCACCCACAATCTGTTGGGCTTGTGTCAGAATCAGGGAGCAGCAGTGTTTATAGATATGTCAGAGCCCCTCAAAACCTACTGCAGCATTATCTACAAGTGCTCCAATGCCCATGTCAGAACTGCTGCCTCCTCGCCAACACCAATGATTTACTAGGAAAGTTGCTGCATACCAGGTCCAGTTATGACCAGGAGATCCCTCTCACTGTAGCTTCTCACTTACAGCAGAGTCACCAGGACAGAGATATGAAGTGTCTGAAAGAGTACCAGAAAATGACCTTTAGAACAGAATTCTATCAACCAAGGATAGATTACTATCTCATCTCTTCAAACCAAACTCTAGAGTGATAGTAGGTGTTCCCAAGCTGCAAACCTGACATCTGTGCTATGGAGTCATCAAACGTCGTGTGTTCCTAGAACAGCCTGTTGATCTATGTTATGAAAACAGATGAGATTGAATTTATGCCATTTGCCTAAAATTATCCTCAAAGTGTTAATTCTGTGATATACTTTTGTTTGGAAATGTTCTCACTGTTTTTCAGACATCTCCAGCAAGCTATTGGTTTTCTGTTTTTTTGCTTTGTTTTTCCCACTGAGGTTTCTCAGAAAAATAAAATGTAAGTGTATGTCTATCTATCCCTCCCTTGGCTTGTCCATGATTTTTTTAACCTGTCCACCAAGTTCAACAAACTTTGACATAGACTTAGTAATTTCAAAGATACTTTGATCCTAGACATACTGTGAAAACAGGTAGCTAAGTACTTGAGAATGTACAGCTGTCTGAGTATGACCTCAGCCCCTAAATAGTAGAGCATAAACATGGAAGAATCATGTTATGAAAACTTCAGTCATCAACTAAATTTTATGTGAAAGTCGTATCTTCCTAGATAATGCCAGAGTTAACTCCATAGCAAAACAGAATTTATGGTTCATGGAGCTATTGGTTTTAATTTTAAGTTTTTGACTTGTTAAAACACGTTTTACATGTACCTTTCACCATTAGTATTATTTTTTTAGATACCTAACCCTATTTTTCTCTTTTTATACTCTCACTCTGTTTTCTGTTTCCTCTCCCAAGAAACTTGGAAATAGTCAGTGCTCAACCCTGGATGTTAAGCTGTGTGAGCCTGTATGAATGCAGTTTCCTTTACAGTTTCTGACTTCTACACTATCTAGAGTTTTACATTCACTTACCTTTCCTGCATTAGCACTAAGGGCACCATTTTGGAGATTACCTTCTGATGTCCTGCTTTCTATAAACTGCCCTGAATCACCTTTATGAGAGCTGTGTCATGCTGTGAACTTAAGCCTTGCAATCTGGACAGATATTAGCCTTCTAAGTCACAATCAAAGTTGTCAAGTTAATAGCATGTGGTTAACGAAAGGGAAATCCTTTTATCTTCTGCTGAGTTCACTTCTTCTAGACCATGAATTCTTAACAAAAAGCCAGCAAAACTCAGGATAAAAATGAAAGGAAACAAAGAAAGATAAAGTCAGGCATCTGGCACAGTGTAGGTGCTAATCTAAAAGGAGATGGAGCACATCTTCATACATAACATCCTGAGACACTATTCAACAGGCTAGCCCATTTCATGAAATACATTGCTGCTTTGAATTTTAACATGACTGGTGTACTTTTTAGTCACTTGTTTATGCTTCAGTACTGGAGGACCTGAAGGTTCACAGTGGACTCCTTCACCTACCTTGAATTTTTGATCACATGTATGAAGAAGAGACCATACAGAGGTCCTCACCCCCACATCTGATCTGTCACTGCATGCAGTTACAACATGAAGTACCAAGCTCAATGCATGTGAAAGGATATTACACAAGCTGCAGAATAATAAGAATTAAATGTCTACAATAAAAGTATTTTTTTACCTTAGCCAAGCATCAAAACACCTACAGAGGAGGATACACTGATTATATGCATCTAAAATTGTGATCCAGAAACCATCACGTGGTTTCATCGCAGCCAACACACATCTCTGTCCCTCCTAACCAAACCTGCACAGAAACAGCTGTTCTCAAACCACCATTGTGACATAATTCGATTTTATTTCTGAAGTCATTATGATAGGCCCGTTGCTATGACAACATAACATTCTCTGTTGCTAATGCATATGTCTCAGAAACAGAGAAGTAACACTATCCCAAAATTTACTTTAATTACATTAGTCCAAAAATTAGTTTCTAACACCATACATTGGGAGGAAATGTGTGATAAATCCTTTCTTTAATTAATGATTCCAGGCAAAAATAGTTTAGTTCTGCTATATTCCACTTACTTTTATAGCTGTTGACCTTGTAGTTGTACATAAGAAAAAGGAAGGTAAAATCAAGAATTCTATTCCTCCCTCTTGGGAGTATGAAATAATCAGCAGTAAATCTTAAAAGGAAACTTCATATCTGCTTTTAAACACCTTCCTTCTCCTTCTGAATGTTTTTAAATGTTCAAATAGATCTAAAGGTTTTCAAGTTATTACTGCAATAATAACTTTTTTCCTCCTCGTATTACGGTGCTTACTTACATGGGAATTCACTACAGGATGTATCAGATTATACAAACATGTCCCTCCACAAAAAATATGCATCATATACCACTAAGATAGGTTTTCACGTCTCACTCCATGTGATCTTTATCCCAGTTAAATTTTAATTATATGATTTTCTGATTTTTATGTCACCTTTCCTGGTAGTCTTTTATCCTAATTTACTGTTTGATAAGATAATAGAGACAATACAACAAAATACTGCTAAGTTTGGTGGGACTGATTTCCTTGACTATGACCCTCCCAGTGGGGTTGTTTTTTATTTTAAAAAAAAAAAAAAGTTCCTCGTTAACATTTTTCTTCCTTTTTGTAGAAAAAGCCATTATTCAAAAATAATTGCTACCAGAAAATCTCATTGCCTTATTCCTGAAGTAGATTTTAGCAAGTCTTAGAAACCCCTAACAGTAAATCTAACAGTAAATCTTCCTCTCTTTTAATTTTTTACATATAATAACAATAATAATAGTAATAATAGCAATAGTAATTCGATCTACTGTCCATACTGTGCTCCTTTTCTTTATGCTCTATCTCCTGGAGAAGTCACAACTGTGGGATATGGAACAAGTGGCAATGATAGCTTTAAGTACTGATTGCTTCCCTACTCCATAGTTTCTCTAAACTTGGATTAGCTGAAGAAAGTAGGTCTTCATGAGGAAAATGGAGTAATTCCTAAACAGCCCTCAGCAAAACTGATTCTTTCACATGTGCCATAAAACAGTTTCCTCAACTGAGACACAGTTTCTCTGAACTCTGTCTCACCTTGTAGCTGTACACCTCAGTAATATCTCACTGGAGGTATAGATTCAGCCTGCCTAAATTCAATGCCCGTAAAATAAATCCAGGTGTTCTTGACAGAAGCATGGATGATCCATTTTGTCACAATTTTGACATTTTTGAGGACATAGGAGCCTCCAAAACAAGTGCTAGTAGGAAAGGCTGGTGACCCCAGAAATCGTTCTGACACAGAGAACAATCAGACATTCTGGATTATGACAGGCTATGAGAGCAATCTTGGCCTCACACCATTCTCCTTTTCCATTCTCAGAGAGAGCCAAGGACTCTGGGAAGCATAACTTAATTTATGGTGGTTGCATAGTGACATATATTCTTTAGATACCATTGAAAAAATGTTCAGTTTCTGTGAAACTGAGCTGGTTTGACATGGAAATCCCACTTTGACCATCTTCTCCAAAGGCTTTATTTTGTACATGATTTCAGGAAGTATATAGAACATTAAGACTTGCATACAAGAGAACCTGCTTATTCTACGGATGGATAGATGGTGTGGACCCCTCATTGGTTTTACAAACACATTGATTAAGGGACTCAGCTGAGTGAAGGAGACCTGTTGAGTTCCTGCTGTGCCTGCTATGGAACAGTTTTTTAGATGGGGGCATTAGGATTCCTATTCTCTCTCTTCCAGTGGTTCTCTGTTAACTAGTTTAGATGCCTAACCACCCAACTGGATAGTTTCCTTATATCTTACTATTAGTCATCCTCCTCTGCTCATGCACTATATTAGAAAGCTGGGTAGATGTTTTGGGATTGTGTGCACTTCTTACTCTCAGAGGAACTAAAATTGAGTGTTGAACATCCAGAGGAGTAAATTTGTAGATTGTTTTCTCCTGCTTTTGTGACAGGCAGTAGAAAACATCTGGTATACAACTACAACAAAACTATTACCAAGGCTCTCAGACAGTCCCCTGGTGATAGTAAACCACTGTCTTGCAACTTGTATAATCTTCATTTTATTCTTTTATTAAGAAGACAGATAGACTTAATGAACAATGAGTCACTTTGTACTTGTTGGTGATGCTTGTGATTGAATAAAGTTGAGGCTGCTGTACCTTCTATGATCACTACTAGGAAGGTAGCAAGGAAGATGTGTGTTTCTGCTGAAGTTACTGCTGGATTGTTAATTCATCCAAATGGTGTTCTGTTCTCCTGGAGGAGCAGGGCTTTTAAATCTTGTTGATTATGTCTAGTTTAGCAAGTAGTATAAGGCAATAGAAGGTTACTTGATCAAAGCAATTAAGGCTAAAGGTCTTACATATGCATCACAAGTTATTCCAGCATATGTAAGTGTTAGACTAGATTTATTTTGAGCCCTCAAACAAAATGTCCACAAACTCTCATTCAAAACTGTCTAAAGAACCAGTGATATTCAAGTCACCCTGAAAAGGAGGATAATGCTGGAGTTGAGAATAGGGTGACAGAGATGTGCCTAGGATAAATGAGTCTTTTCAGTGCCTGTTTCTTCCAAGCTGAATGTATTTGGAAGAATTCCACACTTGTCAGTAGCTTATGGCATGATGGATTTTATTTCCTGATTATTCTGATAGTACAATCTTCTGTTTCTGGGTAGGTCTGTCAGCTCCTAGAGCAGTCAAGCTGGATAATGCCCTTTGTCAGAAGAGTTTTGCAGAAGCTCTTACTAAGTGCAATCTACATTGATAGAACATAAACCTTTGTTAGCTTTCTCCACCAAAATAAACTAAGATGCATTTTTTAAAGGACTAAGCATCTTCTTTTTCATTATTTTCTAAACTGTACATAATGACTCATCACATATCTACAAAATCATTCCACTGAAATGTTTGAAAATAACTACCTTTTAAAGAAAAAAAGCATAGCAGCTAAGTGTACTAAACACTAAAAGGCTTTTTATCAGTTGAACTCGAATCTGAAAAGAGATGAGAAGTTTGAAGGTAACAAAGAAAGATAGGGAATCAGGATTTCTGGGTCAGTCTGATGTGGTCATAAGCCATCAGCATTCAGGAACAATTTAGAAGGAGTGTTTTTTATTTTCTGTGATAAGTTACAATGCATAATTTTTATAGTTAAATTATTGAGATCATGCAGTGATGCAAAGTTAAGTAAAAGAAGAAATAAATCCCATTGTTCAAAGCCAAGAAGGTTATTCACAAAGCAGAAACAACTTAACATGCACTGGAATATTTTATTGCTCTCATTGATGAGCCTTATAACATATTTAAAGCTCTTTAACCTATACGCATTGTGAACAGTCTTTACACATAAAATAACAAAATTCTTTCTTTTTATGGACTGTCTACAACTTGATTATTCTGCTCAAACATCCAATGAATTATTAGGAATAGATCTGTGGCTTTATTTTTCCACTAATCATTTTTATCAAATGTTTCTGTGCAGGGAGAACAAAACTTTCAGGACTTTTAGGGAAAAGTAAAAAAAAAAGAGATCGGTGTCATTTCAGGTATACAGTTACTCATGCTGTTCTTGCATAGAACAGGTAAATTTCTAACAGGAAGGAATATTTTGCACTTGAGAAGAAAGGTGAAGTCAGTCTGGGTCACTAGGAAGCCAACTTAACTCATGACAGGATTTATTCAAAGCTTGTAGAAGGCAGTGAATATCTCTTAGTAACCTGGAGTTTTGAATTGAATAGATGCAGAAAGAACTATGGGTGCTAAGTGAGATACTCCCTGACAAACTGAGCTTTGACTTTGCTTCCATCCTCTTTAATTGGCAGCAATTTATTTGCAGTTTAAAAGATGTTGCAACTGTGAAAAAGAAATAAAAATTAGCAGTGTGATGAATGAAAATTTGTGTGCTTTCAATAAATACAAACTGTTGGAGTTACATCCCTTACTTCTGGGACTCAGTTGTCCTCAGTATCCTATTCTAGCTTCATGTAGCTGAAATCTACAGTGGTAGAATGATATAAGACATAAATATGCTGTAAAAACTCTAACCTGCATCCCTACTACTGATATTCCTTTTCTCAAGAACTCCAGCATTAAACATTGATCTGTTTATTACCCTTCAGATCACTGAAACAAAGCTATTTTATTACCTTATCAGAAATATTTAGCATAATGCTTTAGATAAAAAATGTTTGTCCTCTTTCTCAAATACCTATAAGACTCATATGGAAACAAAATAAACTTTAAAAAATAATTTTCTCTATGAATCTCTTGAAGGTGCTCTATACTCTTCTGATGTAGTTATTTCTTCATCATAACTTTTCCATCTTGCAAGGCATGGTGCTTAATGGTAACGAATATGTGCACAGAAGGTGTTTGAGGTTGTCAAATAGAGCAACATCTGATATATAGAAAATAATATTTTACAGTTCATACATTTCCACTTCTAACTTAGTAAGCGTGATTGTAAGTGTCACTTGGTTCATTTGTACAAGTGTCAGAGTCCAGCTTTGAAATCTTGAGACAAAATAAGATTGAAAGTATTGCTTTAGACAGACATGTTCAAAAACAATTAACAAGAAAGACCGTGTTCAAAAAAGCACCTAAAAATCACCAGGCAGTTTCAAGTTTGGCAGGAAATTTTTAAAATATATTTATCATCCATAGTCTCAAAAGTCTTCTGGTCAGAGCACTTTCCTTACAGGTTGGAGATCCGATTTCCATTTCCATCTTCTGAGGATGATAAATTAACCATAGAATACTGATATTAGAACACTTGATCAGGGAAGCCACATGTGATTTCTCCTCAGAAAATACTAGGGACTTCTAAGAGCAAGGGCTGTAACCCTCATTTACTCCCTCCTTGCCAAATGTTGGTACCAATAAACCTCAGAGTAAATTGAGAGGTAAAATGCCTCTTGCATTTACTATGTCTAATAAATGTCTATATGAAAGTTAATGGCTTTAATACTACTTCTGGTGATGCTTTTAGGAGGCTAAGACCTACCCAGTTAGGTATTTACTTTCAGGAAAATATGAATACTGCAGGTGCAGCCCCATCAGCCCTTCTCCATAGAGAAGTAGAGGTCAGATGCACAGTTATCTATATGTGATTTCTGTTCAAGTTTCTTCAAAAACATTAAGCTCCCCATTAACTTACAGGGAACCTAGGTAACTAACCAGGAGCTCCAGGCTAGGACCAAGTATTCAATTTTCAAGAATTCTGATGTATAATTCAGAAATACATCAGCAGTTGCTGTGAATCTTACCTTAAATATCTATTCTGTATTTGGAAGATATCTTTCAGCTGCTTATATGCAGCATGATGTCTATACTGAAAAACTGCTAATGTCATCCACAGACAGGCTCAAGTGCAAGGGTTAGGCAAGAATTTAGAATCTACAATTCTTCACAAACTTTTTGAGAGCAGACTTTGTAAAAGGAGGAGCTATTAGCTTAGATTTTTGTAGATCCATTTTGCACGGTGTTTGTACAGGTTGCTGCATTGTTTTGTTGTCAATTTGCAATGAATAACAACAACCACAATAATAAATCTCAGGCTATGATTTTGCTCTTGTGCTTTGCAGCCTTACTTTTTACCAAGTTTGTCCGACGCAGCAGGTTACAAAAGTCTAAGAATCAATAATATGGCACTATATGGATGGTGGTGAAACACCAGGGAGGTGGTGGAAGACCCATCCCTGGAGACATTCAGGGTCAGGCTTGATGGGGCTCTGAGCAACCTGATCTGTTTTGGGATGTCCCTGCTTACTGTAGGAGGGTTGGACTAGATGACCTTTAAAGGTGCCTTCCAACTCAAAGCATTCTATAATTCTATGATTCTGTACGACCCACAATGACTACGTGGTGGGCAGTCCACAAAGATACAAGCTCAGACTTCTCTTCAAAGGTGATTGAGAGATTATCTGCTTACTGAAGACTCTAAATTCTTTGTTAACTCCCTTTAAAGCATTCATAGAGTTTTAACAGATGAAACATTCAGCAAAGAGGTCTGGCAGATTTTGAAAACATCTCAAAAATGCATCATGGGCCAGTGTTGAGGCGAGTGCAACCAGAAGAAATTTACAATAGATAAAATTTGCTCCTGTGTGTCTCCCCACCAGGTATTTCTGTTCGTTGCTAAGAAAATCTCAAAAGCAGAGAGAGTGCAGTGAGAGAAGTGAGAATAATGTCACAGAGATTGTATTTCTCCTCCTTTTTGAGCAAATTGATGGTGACAAGAGTAGAAAATTGCATCAAAGCTGGGGTTTTTTTTTATGTTTTCATCTTTTTTTCTTCTTCCCCTTTCCAGCTTTCTTCAGAGTCTGAAAGTGAAGAAGAGCTACAGTCCAAGAAGAAAGTGTTGATGAGATGTGAGAAATAAAATGATACGTGACTTAGAACAGCAAACTTCTGAGTACCTATGCTGCACCTACAGAGGTGGTGAATGTTGAAAAGCAATATCCTTTTGTGCTGGAGGGAAAAAACATTCAGATTATGATAATGATGGTGAGAAGGAGCATAGGATTTGTCATACTGGATCAGCCAAATCCTATGTTCCTTCTCATTTGTTGAGTCTTGCATTTTTCTGCCTTCAGAAGTGACCAAGGTCTAATGCTTGAGGGTAAGTTGAAGCAAAGCCCTTAATGCACTTAGCTAGTTGTGTGGAAAGGAAGGTAGCAAAGGGGATTTCTTCTTGACCCCTGCAGCTATCAATATACCCTCTAAAGCATAGCAATAGATTACTTTAACATTCATATTGTTGTTATTACTCATAAAATTATTCAGCCCTTTAAAAATCTTTCAGTGATATTTGACTTAATAATCTCCTGCTGGAGTTAATTCCAAGGGATGACAGCGTACTGTGAAAAGTATTCACTTTCACTATTTTTGCTGTACTTTTGTCTTCCATTTATTTCATTGCACATGCTTTACTGATTCATTATAGCATAGGGTTAAAAGCAGGATCCTATCACTCTGCACTTCATAAAAATAAATAGAAATAAAAGTCCATTCCATTTTCCTATGTGAAATCAAATTCAAGCTGTTTTTTGGTTTTTGTTTGTTTGTTTGTTTGTTTGTTTTCATATGTATAGTGAAGACTTCAGTGTTTCTCTTTTTCTGTACCTGCAAACAGAAAAGATAATGATGATAAAATGTTCCATGATAAAAGATAATTTTGTGTGGTATATTTTGCTTATACTGTTTCCCTGTGTATACTTTTATTATGAGTAGGTTGATTGATTCCTGAAGAAATTTTAGTAACATCTGAAAAGTTAAGATGTAAAAGAATCCCCACCTATCAAATAACTTTTAAATGACACTGATTGTCCTCAAGTTTAAATTCTGATCCAGAGTTTCATTTGGAAATATGAATGGGAAATACTACATTTTTAGAGGCAGAAAGGAACATCCTGTTTATCCTGCCATAGATACAAAATCATCAAGAGATTCTTAATTTTTATATCAAGCTATACATCCTTAAGTATCTGGAATCCTACTAAACCTGTTTCATAGAATCAATAAGAAACAACTACTTTTATCTTCATGAATGCTGGTTTAAGATTATTTTGGTATATTTTCTAATTATATATGAGATTGTCTTGATTCATAGTTAGGATCAAGCTGTCTAATATAATGTGGTAATAAGAAGTAGGAAATGTGTACCAAATCATACCAAAGCATTATTTCAGGAATAGGTAGTGGCTTATGTAATCTTACAGTCAGTGAAAATTCCCAGAAATGTACATTCCCCTATTTGTATATTGACAAATATAATCTTAATTAACCTTTAGCTCAATTATCTGATGAAGCTGCTTTGCTCTGAAATCAAATCCTTTACTGATTCAGATAAACCAGATTTATTTTTTCTTTTTTTCCATCTTTAAATCAAAATGAAATTGTATTTAAACACTCTCTTTATTTCTTTAGGCAGCTCTGGTAAGAGTGAGAGCTGTGCTGTAGGTTTTAGCCTGCAGGTCAGCACGGTCAGTCAAACAGACTGCCTCCAGATGAGCTCCAGCCTCAAGGATCCTTCCATCTGTCCTGTGAGATTTTCCCCAGGGCATAACAATCTGAGCAACAAATGCAGCCTGAGCAAATTTCTGTTTCTCCTTCAACACTGACGCCTGTCTGTTGATGAAACAGGATGGTGAGAAAAGGAAGGCTGGAAGGACATCGAAAGGGATTTAACTAAAGGTTCTTGGTGCTTCTTGTCTTCTCACCTCTTTGCATTTGAGAGGCACAGCAGCATGCTAAATGGGCTAGCATGACAGAGGCTCCTGAGCACCCCTGCTCCTCCCTCTTGGTTGCTACCTCTCTGCATAGGCTTCTAAACCCCAGGCACTTTCAGTTGTGTCCTTTGATTCGTATCATACCTGAGGTCTGCACATCTGCAGAAGCACTTCCAGTCAGGACACCTAGGCTGCCTGGTGTGAACAAAAACTGAATTTTTCTCTGCCTAACTCTTCATAATGTATCTATTAATCAGTCAACTGCACAGCATCTCAAAACATCTTCTAAAAGGATTGGGGTCTGCACAAAATGAAACTGCAAGCGTAACCCTTTTTGGAAATGGTACAGAAGGAGTTGATGAATGTTTTCAGAGATCTGGGTTTATTTTGACAAAGCCTCTTTGAATTAGATGATTTGGTACATTTGCTCAGTATTTCCAGATGTTCATCCAGGTGTGCATGTTTCTGTTTAAGCAGTAGAAGTGTCCTTACTGCTGGCCAGCCCCTGTAACCAGATCAGTGCTCCATCTGCTGCTGCATAGTAGCTTAGTATGTTAAAAGCATTCAGTCATTAGTAGGTGAACCAGGTTCAACTCCTTTTTCTGCCCAAAGAAGGGTATTACCTGTGTCCCACTGGAATGTATTATATTCATAAAAAAAGTGAAGGAGTTCTTGTTCTATTTTCCTTTTTAAAGCTGTGTTAGAGTGTGTAAAATATTGCAAATTTCGCTGGCCTGAGAAGAGAAGGAGCAAGTGGTGCAACTGCACCTCAGTGCTGAATGCCTCAGAGGAAGGGGACTGGCTGCAAGGAATTTTTCCATATTCAATCATTGCTTAATTGGACCACAAAAATGACCCTGTGAATAGAAACTGTTATTTTCCAATTGGCTGGTGACTGTATATACTGAGTAAAGTGAATGTCCAGAGTGTACTAGGTGTTATTTTGAGGTTGTTGAATGCTCCTATTCACTGCAGGATGTACCTGCATGCCCACCAGGAATGCTGATCCATCCCAGAACCATGTCATTAATGCTGGGTATTACAGTACTGGAGCTTTTAGATATTTAAGCATTAGATTTGATTCAGTCTGTGGTGTTTTTCAATGTCTGACCTTTTTATTTCTTGCTGCTTCAGTCTCTGCTGAAGGTAGTCTAATTTGTGACAATGTTATACTCTGTTTGCTTTCACCATCTTACAGAAAATTGTTATGTTCAAGTTCTCCCTTTTTTTTTTTTTTTTTTTTTTTTATCAGTACTTTTCCAGCAATAATTATGGCTCATACTGGATCAAGAGATTTAGAAGCTGGTAACATGAGTCACTTTTCCTATTCAGATTCCACAATGTCATGATAATGACACTTGCTTAATCTAAACACCTGCCTGTCCTTCACAGTATGAAAAGCACCTCTGTTCTCTATTCCCATAATTTCATTTTGTTTGAGTCTTTTCTTCTTTTCTGTTAAACCACAATATATAATCTGCATTTTCTTCATACAATTTTTTTTTTCATATCCATTTTCATTCATATTTTAATTTCATATAACCAACAGGTTATCTCCCTCTGTGCAACTAATACTTCTAGCTGATAGTAAGAATCCACCTTCTGGTTGCTTTTGTCTGTCTCTAATCTAAATCTCATATATACAAGCATCTATTTTTTGTTTTCTGCATTACAGATGTGTCAAAAAATAAAGCAATCAATTTAATCTCTGAATCTACCTTCATTCTCAGTACTTGGAGAATCATAACAGCTATAGATGTAAGGGAAGCTGATGGGTCACTCCAGTCACCCTTTTTTTATTGCCAGATTGTTCTCACCAATAAATTCTTGACATTGTCCATCCCGTTTTAAAATGTAGCTTCCTTTCATTCTACTTGAATCCAAAAAGGTGAGAGACAGATTATTGCTTTATCAAAAAATAACTCTGTTAGCCTCTAAGACTGTTCTAGCTTTTACATTTATTTTACTGAGTGTATAGACTGAGATGTAATGTATTTCAGTTTTATAAAGGATTCAAATATGGATAACATGAAATCTGAGCTAAAGTGGGAAGTGGTTCAAAAATTCTAACAAATTTATGAGTTTTCAGGTTCTGAAAAATGCGTGGTGACTTTCTGAAAGACTGTTATTTGGGACCTTTGGTTATAACTTACATATCCTCAGCCAGATAACTTCTACACTGAACTGCAAGTAGGCTGAATACTCAGCTGTTATAAATCCACTACCCCTGCTGACAGTGCTGCTTGGCCAATTTGCACAAGCTTAGGATCTGTCCTTTTGATCTGGCCATATGCTTTTTGATGATAAGCATCACAAATTAGGACTGGATTTTCAGAAAATATCTTTTGCTCTTTTACATCCCTAAGCATAGATAGGTGAACAAAAGTTTTCCAACATTGGCAGCTCTGATTTTGGCATTAATGAGCAGTGTTTCAGAATACCCAAAATTCTGCTGTATACTTCCCAGTTTCCTGGCTGCAGGAAATTATACTGCAAGTGTCTCTTCATCAGCTATTGCAACTGAGAAATTATAAAATCAAAACTAACCAGACAATGTGGAACCTAGAGTAGCAAACCAGGTAGTGAGTACACATCCTGTCTTCGTACGTTTAGCCTATATAATATTATACAGTGAGTTTTTCTGTTCTCATTGTTTTGAATTCAGATCAGAATAAGGCATAACTAGAAGTGAGAGAACAAACTGAAAGTGTTTCAGATGAGTTACAAAACTGATCAAATAACAAAATGAGCAAACCAACACCAGAGGTAAGGATCCAGATCCCACTGCTGTTGTATGATATTGCAGGAGCGGCCTTAAAGGAATCATATCAACAGAATAAAGTATCATTAAGATTTTTTTTAATTATTTATCATTATTAATTAAGTCCTGCATGAAGAAAAGGAAGGAAAAAAAAAATACCTCACAAAAACCAGGCAGCCACATGAAGATACTAGCAGTCTCCAAAATTTTACACCAAGAAAATCGACAGAAAATCTAGAACAGAAGGAAATATCCAAGATAAAGGGGGAACAAAAAGAAGAGGGTTAGTGTGAATTGAGCTTAATTTTTTTGGTGATTAACATATACACCTCAGCTTTTTGAAACCAAATTAATTTAGCATGTTCTCTCATAAGACACCAGTGAGGGGGAAGTATCAGAAAACGAAATGCCTCAAATACTTTCCTAACCTGGAGGCAGACTTCTGAGCAGCAACCACGTATGGGCTTACCAAGGGGATTGATTAAGATGAGTCTGGTACAGGAGAAGCTGCAATATCACTATGCAGACCTGCTTCTCTCTCTGCATGATATTTTGCAGATGGTCCCATCACATCAGCACTCTGAGGTATTGCCTGAAGAGCTGGGATCTAGTTAGATAGTGCAGTTGTTATGACAAGCTTGCTGCAGGTATTAGAGAAATATACAGTTGGAAAAAGTGTGTTATAATTATTCTACAGGGCAGATTTTGCGATAGAATAATTATATCAGTGTAAGGTTAAAAAATAAACCAGGGAGCCAAGTGCATGAGAAGCTGGACTCTGCATTCATTCATTTGTTAAGCACGGCTGTAATGATGGGCAGCGAGTTCCTCAAATGTGCAGACCACAAGATTCCTTCATAATGGAAATTGCTAGGAAACCTAAATAGACGAACAGGTCCTAATTCCCCCATCACATTCTTAGGGCAAAGTTGTATAATATGCATCAGATAATAGCACATTGTAGGAAGATAGTTTGGTTTTAAAGTAAATGTCAAGAATCTCTATTAAAAAAAAAAAAAATCTATTCTTTTATAGCAGCGTGGGCAAACATGAGACCAGAGATGAGTGGAGAGGGAGGAGTGAATCCTGCACAGTGATGGCAGTGTTCACCCTTTACTGATTCAACCTGTACCACTTGCACTTCCCTGACAATCATTTAACATGCAACAGTGACTACATTAAGTATTTTTACTATTCCCTGCAAAGTCACCCTGGAGGAATGGCACAGCAGACCTGCTAAGGTTCTCAGCTTCCATGCTTTAAGCACCATCTTAATTAGCTGGTGGAGTGAATGAAATTAGTTTGCCATTCCCGTGTCCCAACTTGACAAACTGGGACTTGGCACTTGCTCAGTCTAAGACACTCCATGTAGCTATATATGGTATGTGTTAATGATGCTATTAGTAACACATTGCTGAATGTTAACATGTTAGAGCTTGTAGTTTCATCTCTCTGTGGAAATGACTTGATTAATGTTAGAGAGAACTTTTTAACAAAGATATAATTTCTGTGACTCTATCTTATATTGTCAAAGAAATAGAGATAATCTTTAAATTGAATATTATTATATTTAATTAATCAAGCTGTGCCAGGCTTCCTCCCCCCTATCCACACACACATGTAATTTTTAATTATTTTTTTTTAAAGGTTATTAAGATTTGAGGGTTCTTTGGTTACCTTAGTGAGTCCCCTAATACCTGGACTGCTGAAGGCTGATGGGTGCCTAACAGTATAGTAGCTGTGGGATGCTCAGCCAGTATGAGATGTCACTTCAAGAGACTGTTTCTGCAGATCCAGTTTTTTTATATGAAAGCTTGTCACTGGAATAACTGAGACAGATCTTCTAATGGGAGTAGTGATGCAATGGGGACATATTCATCAAAGAAGTAGCAGGTAGGTTGTTTTTTGGAAGGGGAGATTGTTAATGAATAAATGGCAATCCTACCTAATTAAAAGTCAAAAGTAGATAAATAAGGGATAACTTCCATGATAATTGCCAAATTTATATATTTAGAGAAACTTAGCACATCATAAATATTAAATTGGGCTATTATCTGAAGTGTGTCTGTGCCAGGGATCCATAAATAAAGACCTTAGGGATTAATCACTAGAAATTTTCATTATTTATGTCCTTCCATGTTTTAACAAACATAAAAGCTATATCTTCTTCTCAGTGTAAACCACAAAGGAAACATGTTCAAATTTTTGATGAATCTTTTAGGGAGGAGAAAAGAAAGAATGCTGCAGTAGGAAAGTACCAACGGGAAAAGATCTCAACCATAAGAAAATCTTTCAAGAAAAAGCTTAGCTTCTCTTTTCTTCTGAACATTAACCTCCTATTAAGTACACTAGTTTTATGTCAATGTGTAGCTCCATTGACTTCAATTAAGCTATCTCAGATACTCACCCTGCTGAGGGAGCAACCGCAGACTTTTAAAAAGTCATCCAATACAGAAATGTGGCAAGAGTGGTGAATCAAGTCATTTGTGTAATTTTAATCGTCGGTCCTGCCTTGCACCTTATGTAATAATTTATGCAAAGAAGGTACCTAAAGACCTTTTTAGGGCCCCTGGTATTGCTACTGATATTAATGGGGCTGTTTTATTCCTGTTTTTGCGAGATTAAATGTGCATTATGTGCACAATTTTATGCACAGTTGGCTTCACTGAACCAGTATGCTGAGGCATTGGGACAGCTCTTGCACTGCATAGCTCCTGAGAGTGTTGTCTTCTTGGCTCTCTCTCTGTAGCCAGAACCCACACTGACTGAACAGGTTGAGAAAGCAGGTCCTGACTATGTGTGATTCTCCCAAATTCTGGGAAATTAGTAGAGAGAATGGTGTGAGTAATACATCAGCACAGATTTTGTAAAGAAGTTTCATCTGTTGGAAGCTGCAGGCTCATTTATAAAGGTCCATGAACTGTGCTGAAGACAAGTTAGAGTATTGCATCTGGATTATTCTTGAAATTGTTATGGTTTGGCAAGAGATTATTCTTGATCCATCAGGCACTTGAGCTCCCTTAAGGGTAAAGTGTGGGAGAGGTTCAGCAGCTTGACACTGGGGTATTGACATAGAAATACAGCTAGAGAGAGCTGGCAGTGCTTCCCTTCACATCCTTGCTATCAGTTCTACAGTAATCCTCTTTGGCCTTTTGACTACTGAAAAAGGATAATGTTTTCCTTATATTGGATATTATACAAAAGCTAGCTGTTCTAAACAGTTAAAATTGATCTATGAAGTACCAAGAATTACTTGAGGGGAGTACTATCCAGCTATTGCTGGTGTGCTAAGCCATCAAATCTTTTTGAAGCGTGCCAAGTAAACGTGCTGCAAAATCATTCACACAGTTGCATAGTTTTTAGGCAGAAGTGATATTCTGCAAGATGAGATCTTGACTCCTTTCTGAATTCCTGTAGTTTTGAAAGGATAAAAGCTTCACCAAGTTTGTTAAGTCACCCATACAGTATATGAGGCCAAGAGTAAAAATAGAACCCCTGACCTCTTCCTTCTTCCTCATTTAAGGACTTTTCTCTTTAATCGTGGATAAAGTGCAGTAGTGGAATACTATTGCTATTAAGTGAAAAATGAGCTTTTACAGGAAACCATGAAAATGAAAGTAATAATTAAATCTTCATATAACTTTAGGTTGTATTGTAAGTGCTTAGCTGAAAAATTCGTCTTTAACTCATGGCCCGCAGCAATCACATCTGTTATATTTTAGGAACAGAAAGCTAATGAGGTGGAATCTGGAGTACTGAGCTTAATTGGGCTTGTTTTGATTAAGTGTATGTGCTGGGAATATTTTACACACTAGTATAAATTGCAAAACAGTCAACATAAGCCACAAAATTTGCAAAGTCCATTCTGGGTAGTGTTAGAGAAGGGACTGTTTCTAATAATAAATGGCAAAAGAAAATATCTGAGGTTTTGAAGAAAAAAGTGTACTTGAATTTACCTAATTAGTGGCTTTCTACAGTTGTAATTACATTTCTCTCTTATGTTCACATATATGTAAGAACACACAGAGAGACACACGCAAATGCACTGTGCAGTACACAATTGTAACAGCTTGTCTTTGGACTCGTTAGATTAAGTCTGACTGGAAAATATGTTTAGAATGACACATTCTTTATACAAGTATGAAAATTTGACATATCCTTCATATATTACATATTTAGTGGAAAGAATATTACTTTACAGCACTTTTAAAAAATGGGGGGTGTGTGTGCGGTTTATTATCCTGTCAATCCTTATCACTTTGTGCCATACTCTTAAATAGTGTAAACCTGCATAACTTCATTGCCTCTAGTACACTTTGCTGATCTTCTCAATTTAGATCTGATCTCCCAAGTTCCCATGGGTATTCAAACATTTAGGAGGTGGAAAAAAAAAGTAATATGTTTTAGCAAGATTAAAAACGGTTTAAATGGATTTGCTCCCCGTTAAAAAGTGCTACGAGCTGGATGCCTGATATTTTGGTATGATCCATAACTAGAAACAGATGCTGTCTCTTCAAAGTTGCATATGAATAAAAAGTGGTTCTGTTTAGATTATAGTAAAAACCACACCACCAACAATGCAAAATTTGTCCAGTACTTTCACTAGTGGCTATCAAAAAAACTTTCATGTAAAAATACCTCCATATTTGCACATAAAGAAAGACACCAAGAATTGGCTTGCAGAAAGCCAGTGACATAGTTCCCTGAGTGAAGATGGTCTGTCCAGTGGCCACCTGATCCGTCTATGGAGACTGACATGAGTCACATGATAGGGCCATTTGAGTTTTGAATCCTTCTCTGGCTGTGTGGGTTGAAGGTTAAAATCCTGACATCTTTACAACGCTCATATATGTCAAGATACTTTGTACAACTCAGACACATCTGTCTCACGTTCAGCTTTTTCAACTAGACAGATATTTTCATATTTACCCCTAATTCCAAATCCAAATTAAAACTTTAAGCTGAAATATTCAATTTTTTTTTTTTTTTTTTTTTAGATTTCAGTGAGATTTGGTTATCAGGTTCTTCAAGACCTTTAGGATCCCAGCTTTGATCAATGCATGTTTCACTATAATTGACTAATATTTAAGAATCCCTTGAGAGCTGATAATTTCATTTCAGCTGCTACTGGTTTTATACATTTCAATGTCTCTAGTGTGGGATACAATTATTGCTAGGTAAAGGAGACATTCCTTCAGATAAATCTCTAAACAGCTCATGATCTTCTCAGTATTCATGCTGTCTCGTCCGTTCCACAGCTCACTAGAAGATAATAGGGGCAAATGCACTGAACAAGAGAAGCACACTGAGTTTAAGGACAAATACACTACCGTCCTTCAGGAAAAGGGGTGATCATACTGTTTTGACAGGTCAGATTAAATTCTTCCGTCAAAATGGAAATCCCACTGGTGAACTGTAGCTCCTTCCACTCTGGAAGAATGGTATTTAAACACAAGTAGACCTCCTATATACTAGTACTATAGGCTAAGGGTCTGACTGCACTAAGGGGAAGGTGAAGTACAATACCTCAGGTTAGGTCTTGCTGGAGCAAGCTTCTTCACTCTTGATAAAAAGATCTATCTAATGGCCACGGTTATTCAGGGCTTTGGCTTTACATTCCATTCAGAACAGTGCACTGCTAGTTGCATTGTGACCCCTAACACTATATTGTCTGATTGGTTCAATAATGACTCTGAGGAATGAGAGCCACCTACCCTATTATCAGCTCCACCTCCTGGGGTTTCCCTTAAAGGGACTTCCATTCAAGTCTGGTCTCCAGTAACATATGCAATTACACTAGGAAGAATGAAAATGTGACAGGGGCAACCACTGCAGCTTCAGGTCATGAGATGATTGCTGGCTGTGATTAGGAAGAAATCCCCTCCTCTTAAATGGAGTATAATAGTGTTCATATCTAAGGATTCAGAACTGGCCATTGTTAAAGGTAGGGTATTCCCTGTGACAGTTCATACAGCCTCTGGTTTCCCTCCTCTTCTCCTTTCAAAATGCAGCAAAGGAAAAAAAAACTTTCAGAAACTTTCTACCTTCTCAGCGTTAAAAAAAAAGGAGGAAATAAATTTTACTACTCTACTGCTCTGCTGCCTAACATTCTGCTACAGCTTTTTCCTTAGAAAGTAATTTTGAATGTTCTTGGATTTATTTTTTTTTGCAGAGATAATGTTTAATGTTTCTAATATTTGATGTAAAAGTTCTGAATTAATTTCACAGTACCGAGCCTACTAAATATGATTTCTTTTAAGCATGTTGCTCTTGTGAAAGACCACAGTCTCTAAGGATTGCCTGTCAGTCACCTTATAAATTAGCTGATGACTTCGAGTTGAAGAAAGGTCAAGAGTCTAATCACTGATATGTTTTCAGCACCTACCTTTTCAAGTCAGGACTTAAACAACTGTTAAAGGCATATTATTGAAGCCTTAAAATTTATCCTGTTTTTCCTCATTGTCTGTATACATGCATGCATGTGCACACAAATCCATCCCAGGTAAAGTCATTTCTTACTTGACAAGTTTCACTCGAGTAAGTTAATGCAAACCTATAATCATTTCAGAGTCTGGAACAGGAGAAATTGTGACATTCATGCAGAGGGGAGTAAGTGAATGGGGATTCACTTTTTATGTTATTGGCTACTATGTCTGGCCTTCCTGAGCAAATTTCAGTTCTCTAGCATGGTTCTTAAAACAAGACTCCAATACTCTGCTTCTGGCATCCACTCCACTTAAGAGCGTGGGATGCACAGTGGTTTCCTGACACCTTTGAGTTAGAATTCTTGCACTATAAAACTAGACCAGGGTTTCTGGACATACATCCTTTTTCTTTTGATCCTGCAAACCGTGTGGTATCAGTAATGCATGAGCCTGCTCAAGTCTGGTAGAATGAACAGCTGGTGGGACGTGCTGCCTCTGCTCAAACTTCAGTTAAAGGATACGAAGTTTATATAGGTCAGCAGTATTTTCCTTCAAACTGAAGAAGCTGGCCATGCTTTGAATATGTAATGTAGGTGGAGACACAACCTGACAGACACATTCAGCCAAAGGCTGGCATCAGCTAAATCCCTTCATTGGTTCTGAACACTTTCCTGAAATTACTGAACAAGTCATTGTTGGTAAATGACTATCTGAAATAGTCTATTTCTTCACAATAGAATTAAAAGAAAATATTAGAGCAAGAGAAAAAGTAGGTGAAATTGATTTCATGTAACAATAACCTTCCAGCCTTGCCTCATGTCTCGCTCAAATAACCTTTGTAACTAATTATAGTGGAGCCTGAAAATAAAGCACTTCTAGGCTGAAGGGTTTTAGAAGTCATCAAAATTATCCAGTGCTCATTATAGCCAAAATCCTATATGCTATTATGTTCTTGTGCCAGCAAGGCTGCCTGTGAGTTAGCATCTATAGAGGCTATGAGGAGAACAGGAGGCAAATGTTGGTATCATCAGATGTTATATTGATACCAAAGACATTATGACAGGCTGGGAAATCAATAATTTCTAAGCACTTTTTAATTTTGATTTTGTATTAAATTCTGAGTGATTGTAATGACTGGTGGTTTTCCTTCTTTCTCAGGTCTGGTACATATCCAGACATTCAGCTTCCTGCACTGTACTGCCAGACTAATCGTTTTTCCTCTCTGCCCCTTAAAAGATTAGAAGTATGCTTTTCCATTTGTTGATTATTGTCCTCTCTGATGCAGATTTACAGCTACAAAAAGGTTTATCTGTCCCCCACTCCATTTGTCTTAGTTTGGATGGCCTTTTAGAACCTTAGAAATCAGAATTCAATCACCATTTACATTGAAGGTACTTGTTGTTCTTAAAATAAAGAACCTAGATTCCTTCCTTTGCCACTTCCCAGATGATCTGTGTCTCCTCCCGTATGCCTGAGTCTCTGCTTCTATTAGTGTTCCTCCAGTATCCTAAATATAGTATCTATAGTATCCCAAATATCCTTTTTTTTTTGTTCTTTTTTTTTAACCTTCAAGATACCGAATGCTCCATGTTTTTTTTAAAATTTTGTTTCTTCTGCTCAGTGACCTTCACCATATACTACAAGGTCTTTCTGTTCACTTACTTGGGTGTCCTAGTTTGAGTCAGAACAGAACTAATTCTGTTCAGTGATTTTACTTTTCAGCTCAGTCTCTTCTAACTGCCTGCACTGTCTGAAGTTAACAGCAGATTTTGCAGACAGTGTCTGCCTCTAGCAGTGATAACAGTTCATGTTTAGAGTGGCCACCAAGGGATTGGTGTGCAGACCAAGGTTACTGCTAAATCTTGTGTACTGCACTAAGGGGTGCAAAAAGTAAAAAGTGGCACCTGTGGGAAGGAGTGGACAGGACAGGTGACCCTCATCTGACCAGTGGAGGATTCCATCCCATCTATGTCATAATCAGTATAAAGCTGAGGGATCACAAGGATCAAACTCATCTTCAATGGCCAGCATCCAAGGAGGACTCCAGCCATTCCATCTTAGATCCTGATCCATGTGTTCCTGAATCCAGTTCCAGAATCTGATTCCCATCTGTTGGTGAGTCCAGCCTGGGACTTCCCCAGTGCCTGCTCCACAGCATCAGTGGTGATGGTGATGGAATTGCCATCGGGGGGTTGGGTCTGATATTGGTCATGTATATATTCAATTTTATTAATATTATTTTCATTAAAGCTGGTTTAGCTTTTTTTTTTTTCTTTTTTTTTCCCTAAACCATGTCTCTTCCTTATTCCCTTTCTCTTCCCCTTTGGGAAGGGAGAGGCATTAATAGAGAACATCTTTTATAGGTCTAGTGGACAGCCCTGACCCTGAACCTTGACATAGGGCTTTCTTCAAATCAATAGCTCCCAACTGTAGACCATGCACCATTAGTGATTTATGGAACAATTGCTGGAGGCCCATAGAGAACTGCCTAGCAAAACACAGGTCATTCTGCATTTCCATCTGCTATCTTACATTACAACCAACTAAATTGTAGTTTCTGAATGCCAATATTCAAACAAGTCAGTAGCTGTTACACAAGACTGATATGTTGGTATGAAATGTTCTACGTGTTGACTACCAGGAGGGGAAAGTGAGAGATAAGGGGTGAAATGTGACCCACGTCCTGGTAAACTTTGTGAACACTTGCTCTTTACAAATCATCTGCCTCAGCTATATTCCTCTGATTGGCCTGTATGGAATATCCTTTTAAGTCAAACCAGTTTTATGATTTCTAAACTCTGATGGCCTTAATTTGCTGTAAATCTTTCCAGAGATTATGATACTTTGTACAGCATACCTATAAATAAGTTCTATGACAGTCTCATTAATCAGACTACATTTTAAAAGCATTAGCCTTTTCCCTCTATGTTGAATCCACAGCTTATCTTTCCTCAATTATAATTAGTGTTCATTTAAATAATTATTTTTTTTTTCAAACTAGGGAGTTACACTGATCTAGACCTTCTCCATTCTCCAGTGGATGTGTTCCAATATTTGAGAGGTGTTGGAAAATTTGGTTCTATGTTACCGTGTTGGTAAGTCAAAAGAGATCAATCACTGTAAAGTTTGCTCCTGATATTTTTAAGTTCAAGATACCTGGCTTTGGGAACAGAGCATGTTTTGGTCACCTTTGTTTTGCCTGAGGAAAATGAGTGACTCAAACGGGAAGGTCTAACACTATCCTGCTGGAAATTAAGACATTTAAAACTAGTTAGCACCCAGAAACCTTACTCTTTCTATGAATGAAAAAAACATGAGGCCATTAAAATAAAAAATAATGTATTTTTCTTTATAGTGGAAGAGCTTCGAGAGGAGTTGGGAGACTGTCCCCACTTGAGAACAGCAGGAAACTTTGTCATTTGAGTTTTGACCACTGAGATTAAGTTAAAGATGTCAGAAGTAAACCCATTAGAAAAAAAATATGATTCCTAGGACTTCCAGACTTCCTGCCAAATCTCCTTATCCATAGACTAGCAAGTGCATTGGTAAGGGTTATCTCATGCAAACATTTACAAGTCAGTTATCAAAGTCCAAGGCTATGGTTTGGCAAGATACCTGGTTTACCAGAAACATGGATTTAAAGGATAAACCTAAAAACATAACTTTGAAAAAGACAAGAGTTCTTTCAGGGCATGTGAAGGGAATAGAGGATACAGGACAGGAGCCTGAGCTGGTTAGTATGTCTTGTGGCAGTATTATTGTGCCAAGCACAACGATGCATTGAATTGCTTCCTAAACTTGCCATTGTAATGTCTCTCTTCAGTCAGTGGAAGACACACTGTGACAGGGTGGTGCACAAGAGATATCTTGGTGAGATGACCCATCCTGCAGGGGTGCTTGACTCCATCAAGAGTAGAGATTTAAAGTGAATGAGAAGATGGTTCATTTCTAGATACTCTGGTTATGTGAGATGAATCCAGTCCTAGATTTGACAACATTAGGGTGCTTAAGTAAACGAGGGTCTATTTGACTGGACTTGCATGTCAGAGAGCTAATGAGTTTCTCAGTTCTACTAAAGACATCAAAGCATGTGCAGAAGAACTTGCTCAGGGAACTTGCAGGTACTTTCAGTGGTCAGGAAACAGATGAATAGTAGTTTTTAGGATGTTAATTTTGAACCTGAGTAGTTGAAATTTGTTTAGACATTTTCCATACTTTTTATCTTCTGTATCTGCACAAGGGTGTTAATGTCACAGACAGTCATTTCCTGAGTATATCTGAGTACATTCAGCTCTTGAATTTTTATGCAATAATAATGTGATAAAGAGCTAGGATAAGTTCTAAATATGATTCTTTGAGGATTGAACTCTGGGGAGGAGAAGCGAAAGTAACAAATTCAGAGCTGATGGAGACAGAGCATAGAACATGTCAAGTAGTATTCGCTGGCACTGTATCACACCAGAATTTGTGAAAAACTAGTGAAGGATACTGTTTTCACTGACACAGTGAGGCTGGTATGTAAAATGAAGTTCAGGTGTAGTCTTGGTTGCAGTAACTATGAAATGGTGGAGTTCAAGACCCTTAGGGTAGTGAGGAGAATGCACAGCAAGCTCTCTACCCTGGACTTCAGGAGAGTAGTCTTTGGCCTCTTCAGGGATCTTCTTGGTACAGTTGCATGGGATGAATCCCTGGTGGGGAGAGAGGCCCAAGAAAGTTGGTTATTATTCAGGGATCACCTCCTCCAAGCTCACATGTGAAGCATCCCAAAAAAGAGAAAGTCAGGCAAAAAAACAATGAGTTCTGGTCAATGAACAAGGAACTGCTGGACAAACTCAAACAAAAAAAACAAGAATACAGAGGGTAGAAGCAAGGACAAGTATCCTGGGAAATTGTGCATATAGCTGGGGATCAGGCTAGGAAAGCTTCAGCCCTGGCAGAGTTAAATCTAGCCAGGGACATCAAGGACAACAACAAAAGCTTCTATAGGTATGTTGGTGATAGAAGGAAGACTAGGGAAAAGGTGAGCCCTTGCTGGAAGGAAATGGGAGACTTGGTTACCTGGTATATGGAGGAGGCTGGGGTACTCAGTGACTTTTTTGTCTGTCTTCATTGACAACTGCTCCAGTCACACCTCCTGTGGTGGAGAAGACAAAGGCTAGGAGAATGAAGAACTGTGCACTGTAGGAAAATATCAGGTACAAGACCACCTAAGGAACCTGAAGGTGCTGAAGACTGTGGGACGTGATGAAACACATGTTCAGTGGCTCATATTCCAGTTTTCAATTCAGCATGTCCTTGTTGAACTTCATGAGGTTTGCACAGGCCCACCTGTCAAGCTTCTTAAGGTCACGCTGGATGACATCCCTTACCTTCAGGGTGTCAATCACAACACACAACTTATGTTATCCACAGCTCTAACACAGCTCTTTGCTAGTTCTTAACAAATGACCCATCTTAAGAATACATTCTCATGTCCAGTATGATTCTGCCTTCACAGAACCTGAAAGCTGCAATCTCCTGTAAGAGGTATGATCCAAATGAAGTCCATTTGAGACTTCTAAGTCTATTTGATACTGGTCTGGGAGAGCAGACAGTACTTATATCCTTTTTCTTTGCCTTAACTGACAAATCAAGTAGTGGGCATGACTCTGGAATTCAGATGTGGTGAGGACTCATGGCCACAAGAGAAAATGAAGCTGTGAGCTGTGCTCTTCTGCAAATTTGGCTCATAGGGATCCCTTCTCCCATCCCATCATGTCAACTCATGAAAAGGTTAGGCAATGCTATGAGAAACAAATAAGAATATTAAAACTAATCTTAATAAAGAATAAGAATTTGGATCTTTTCAACAAAACTTCATAACATCAGGCCCGGTGAACTTGGCATGTCTGTGGCAAGGATTCCTGTTCCCATGGAAGGACAATTCTGCTAAAATGTCACCCTACTATGAAGAGAACAAAATTGCTACAAAAAGGCATGATAAATTATATGGAAATGATAAAAGAAATGAAAGATAGCAGAGTTGGAAAGAGTCAGAAAGAAGAAGATTACAAGAGAAGCCTGATGGGTTTTCCTGTTCTGTCAGCTTCTGTTTTCAGAGTTAAATCTGATGGCAATGAGGAGTAGGAATTTTTTGTTTGTTTTTGTCTGAGGTTAAAATTGTAAGGTGACTTTCTGTTTTATATGAGATGTTATGAGAAAATACATGTGCACAGTTTGTGATGACAGAATGTTTGATCACAGGAAGGAACGACAAGAGAAGAGGGAAATTTTCAAGGTCAACTTCAGAAACTTTAAAAATTAAATATTTTTAAACCAGTCACAGAATTCTAATGAATATATTCTCTACAATTTTATTACAGAAAATAGTTTGCCCGTGGATGTTTTACTGGTATTTGTCCGTTGCTGTAAATTGTGGTAATATGCACAAAGGGGTTAACAATGATTTTACACTGTGCTCACCCTAGCTGGAAACATTCTGTTCTTGCCCATCCTTCAGTCAAGATTTGGGCAAAGTGAATGGTAAGGAAATGTTATATTTAGCACTTAGCTAAGTATACATTGCTCTACACTGTGCTATGTGTGGATAACATGCGTCCACAGGGGAAAATCAAGCTGTCATTTTAAGAGATGAAAGTTAATAATACCTTTTTCTCATCAAAGCTCTTCAGCTCAGAGACAATACCGATTGGAGCAGGGTTATACTGCTGCTGACTTCCAGTCTATTGTTGTCTCCATTGCTTTGGATGACCTTCACCCTGCTTTGACGTGCCCAACCTGAACTGGGAACTGACCTTCCTTCACTTTCCTGTGACTGCCCAGAGGATGGCAACAGCCTTCTACAATTCACTATTCACTCATGGAGAAGTGCATCTTACTGCAGCTTCAAGAAGCAGGTGCTGTGCTTCTGCAAGCCCTAGTGACATGTGGAGATGAGCAAATCCTGGAAAGAACAAAGTCAGATAGCTATAGGTTTGCAAAGTGGATGCTAATCTGTAGGCTGAAGTACTACAGGTGTTGAAATAAAGGACAGAATGTCTGACAAAGCAGAAAAGTCTCCTTTTAAAGGAGGGAGGAGTCACTTGGAAAAGTTACATGCTAGAATGGCCTCATTTTCTCCAAGGACTATAAGAAACACTGCAGGATAGCTTGAATAACCAACTTCAATTCAGACATCTTCACTGCTGATTTCAGTGGTGGTGGGATTCAATCTGAGATTAAATCACCTACCTTTAGCATTCTACAAACTCATTATAATCCCATTATAGTTAATGGAAAGCAAGAGCTTCCTTCAGTTAGCCACACAGCTACATCTCAGACAACTCCAAAGAACTCAAGGCATCCACATCAGACTGACAGATATAACAAAGGAACAAGAGGAAATGTCCTCTTCTTGAGCTAGTAACAGCTGAAGCCAGGTGGGGTGTCCCCAGAACATCTCTGTAGACAACTGTGTTTAAACTATCAGATTCCACCTCCCAGCACACACTTACACTGTTCCATGTGGACATGGATTTAGGAGTCCTAAGTTTAAAAAGGATCTTGTCTGTGAAACCTGAGGAGTCCTATACAAGAGATCTGAAGACCTCTTATCTGTCATAGTTTTACAGTGGGTTATGTCCTCATTGCAGGCACCAACAATATTTTTCTCTCTTTGAGTTTCTCCTTGTGTAACTAGTATGAAGAGGTATCAAACTGTTGGAGAGAGGGCCATGAAGACAGTTAAGGGCCTGGAACATCTCTCAAACAAGGAAAGGCTGAGAGAGCTGGGACTGTTTAGAAAGAAGAAATGACAAAACTATATTATTTCCCTCCAATTAAATTGCTTGCATGTATTGTACTGCAAATGCCACATTGTTCACTGGTTATTTTTATTCCTTGTCTATTTTAAAATAAAAACTCGTGTGTGTGTGTGTGTGTGTGTATGTGTTGGTGACTCTGTCTGTTTGCATAGTTTTTCAAGATAAAATCTCCCTGAGGAGGAAAATGTGCTGAACATTTGTTTGGTAATCAAGGCAATTGGCAAATCAGCTATATAGGCATATTTTCTCCTATTTTAGACAGTTTCTTTTATTTTTACATCATAAATGTGTGATATAAATCAACACAGATAGTTAAACAAAAAGGGCTTTTAAACAAAATTCAGGAATGTTTTGAACACCAGGCTGCTTGTGCCACCGCAGTGCTAGATGTTACCATCAAATTATGTAATCTCAATGCACTGAGATAGTTTGGATCATGTTTTTCTCCACAGATAGGACAGTAGAGCCTAACATTTGGCCAAATTGCCTTGTAACTACAAATTCAGATTTGATTTTTTCCATTTGCCCATTTGTTCTGGATAAATTGAAGCCAAAGATCCTTCCTTCCTAGCATTTTCTGTAACAAATTCAATTTGTAGTGCTGTGTAATAACAGACTGACCATAAATGGTGCAAATCTGCCAGTAATTGGCAAGCAAATGCTGTCTGAATTTGATTATGTTTATTCTTATAGGGCTCAGGTCTTGCAAATGCATATATTTTGTACGTGAGTGTTCAGGGCATTCAAATATCTGTAGGACTGTGGACTGGCAAGGCATGCATGTTCCTTGACTGCTAAATTCACAAGCAAAGGTGAGTGCTCAAAGTCAGATGAAAGCAGTATATACAAAATTTAATTTTGCTGCTCTCAGGAAAAGAGCTGCTACTGAGTCACGTTTATGCCATGGCAGCAAGAGAAGCAGAATAGGTGGAAGGATGTTCTGGGAGGAATAGTTCAGAATCAGTTTTGGTGGTTCCACTGCTTCCACAGGGAAAGTAGGGCTGTGATTTGCCATGAGGAGTCATCTACAGTACTTCTTTAAATACAGTTTTTCCTGGCCGCATCTATCTCCTCTCACACCTCCAAACTTCCTTCAGTGATAACCATGATAAAAAGGAACTGAAGACTTTAGTAAAACAGGCATCAGGGCTATCCTGGGATGCCTTTTCCCCCCTTGTCTATTAGTTTAGGGAATTGCTGCCTTGCTCATATGGAAATTAACTGTCTTCATATAACCAGGCACCACATGCACAAAGCAATCTGTGTTCCCTACAGTCAGATTATTTCATATAGCAAGGATGTCCCACAACCAAAGAAAAGACAGTATGTTTTTACATAGAATCTATGATTCTGTGATTCTACACTATGCAGAGAGAGAAAAAAAGTTAAGCAGCTTGCTAACAGTATCCCAGGAATTAGTCCTGGCTAACGAAATAACTCCACACACATAAGCAAGAGCTTGCCTAGCTAAATTACGTGATAATTCCAATATTGGCTGTTTGGTTTGTATAAAAATATGTGTTAATGCATCTTAACATGGAACTCCCACTTGATTTTAGTAGGAAACTCTGCAGAGAGAAAATTGGCAGGCTACCTCTCTGACTGAGCAAGGCTGTGGGAGTCTTAAGTGTGTTCTGGGTAATGTAGTCTGATTTCTGTTTTAATGGGCTGAATTACTAGAACAGGCACTTATGTTAAATGGCCCGACTGAGAACTCAGCAGCCAGTGGGGGTAAGAGAGTGTTTAAGATAAAAGTAATAATCTATAACAGTTTAAATGCATTGTTCCAAATTATAATATAATGTCGAGTTCCAGAGCCCGAGAGAGCAGGTGAGATGTTTGCTTCTGTATCTGACCCTGCTGGTGATTTACTGTGTGATCTTGCACAAATTTGGGGAATATTCCTGGGTGCTGATTTAAATGCTCATAAACCAGTTGTATTACTATTTATTTTCCATTTGGTAAACCATAGAAAGAGAGATTCTGGAGCTTAACTAATGTTCCTAAAGTGCTTTAGGATTGCTGGATGAACAATATTCAGTAAATACAAGAATTAGAGACTTAAGTTTAATCTATCTGAAGTAATTCAGGAGGATCTCCCCTGAAACCCGTTGAGTTGTAGTGGCATGATATTAACAGGAGTGAGATCACTTTGCATTCCATTGTTAGGAAGAAAAAACCCACCTCTCCCCAGCTTTACATGTTGGGTTACTGTTAATGCCACTGTGCTAGGTGCAGAGGTAATTTCAGGTGAGCCCTGTTTCATACCCACATTTCCAAGGTAAATGTCTGCAGAAGATGCTGGAACTGTTTGCAAAACTGTGAAAAACGTTTGGACAATGATGACAAGCCTGAACACAACTGCGGATTAAAACCATTCAGGATGTCATAAGAAAGATAAAAGCCCAGTAATTTGTAAACTTGATGTTCTGTGTCAATAATCTATCTCAGTAATACTATTTGTTAGGACAAACACATTAGTCTCCTGGCGCTTTAGGAGGGAGGAAAACTCTCTGAAACAGGCTCTGGATTTACGGTAAATAGGATGAACATTTTCTGTAATATTATTTCAGACATTTTTCTCCAAAGCTTTCAGATTTCAGTTGCTGGCCCACTGAGTCTGGGTAGAAATTGATTTAAAAGAATAGCAATATAGCATCCCAGTCAAAAGTGAATTGAATTCAAGACCATTCAAGGTAGTATGAAGCTTTTATAAGATAAACATTTTAGAAAAATTCTGAAGAGAGCTTCTAGTTTTCCTCCATTTTGGTACATGAAGTTTATATTCTTCTGACAGACAGAAACTAAAACAGACTGAAGGAATTTAGTGAAAAGATGACCTGGTGAAGTACTCTTTTTTTTTTTTTTTTTTCTTTTTCTGTTCTTTTAGGAGCAAAATGGGAGGGCTAGCTTTCAAGTTTCAGTCATAACATCAGCAGGGTTAAGAGGAGAGCTACTTCAAAGGAACAGGGTTCCAAAGAAATTGAATTTTGCTGTATGGTGTGCAGTAAGCAGAAAACCTTGATGTGTATGTAACCTAGGCACCTAGATAAGGTGGTGCTTCATCTTCATCTACTCAAAGGGAATCTACCTTCCTAGTAAAGAAAGATATATTGTGATTCAGTCTGCTTAAATAAAGCACGATTCTCACAGTGCAGGGAAATGGCAAAAAAATGTGAGCTACCTTCTACTGATGACCCCTAACAAGAAGTGTCCCTTAGAAAAGGTGTCAGCACCGCTTGTTCATCACTCCCTTAGCACCTTTTGCCTAAGGATTCTGAGGATGTCCAGTCCCCTCAGCTCAGCCCTGTCTCCCATGTCTGGCAGAGCACTTGAATCGTCAAGTAAGTGCTGGAAGAAGGAACATCACTTTGAACAGAAAGAGTCAGAGTCATGCTCTGGTCTGCTCTCTCAAGGTTTATTATGCATGTGGATCAAAAATACCTGATTCATCCTCATTTTACAGTATGGATGACCACACGTGAGTGCTCATCCCTGTACTTTGGCCCTGTTTGGACAATATCTTTGTCACTGGGCAAAGAACAATGGTAGCCTTTTGTGAGAAAAAAAAACCAGAACAGAATCCCTAACTGGGTTAGATGCTTAAGCATGAATAATATTCCTAGTAGCCCCCATCCTCCTGTTCCCAAAGTTAGGTACCAACTCTTATGGTGTGAGGCTGATGTATTAACTTTCTCTTGCACATTTCTTCTTTTGCTCCATGTTTTGTGACGGATACATTTTCAGGTCTTTCTCACTCTCCCTCCTTTTTTTTGCCATTTGTTGTATTATGATGTCTTAAAGTATGTCTAGCATTAGCAACAGCATAACTACGCTTAACTTTTGTGGTACCTACACAGAGGGCTGCCATAGCCTTGCTTCCAATATAACCAATGGACATAGAAGGATGCAGAATCAAGTTATGGTTAAAGCACAAGTGTCTCATGCCCTTACTACAGCATGGAGTAAATACCCCTGCAGAGTAAGACTGTAAGAAGAAAAAAAAGCACTTTGCTTTTGTTGTTCAAAATGTGACAATTCTGCCTGCATGGGACTCAAAGGACTGTCTGCAAGAGGTACACAAGTCTTCATACCACTAGTTTCAAAAGTTTACACAGTGCAATTTTTGCTTTGAACCAGCTGTTCAAGTGATGGAGCCTGGACAATACCTTCTGTTGTTTTCCTATTTGTTTACATCCTCCCAGTTTCACATATAACACAAATGTCATCAACATCAGTGGTGTTTCCTTATGATAGGGAAAAGTACAGATTTATTTCTGTCTCTGGAAACAGGCAGAAGCCTGAGACAGCATCTATTCCAGTAAATTGAATAGTTAGGACAACACTTTTTCTACCCTGAGGCCAGCTGGCACCATCTAGCCACTTACACCCTACTAAGCACTCATCTTTCAGAACCAGGAGGCTGCGTCTCAGCTGTCTAAGGGGAATTGCCCTTTCTTGGCTCTGACCCCTGAGCACCCCTGGGAACTCTTTGGGAAAGTGCTAGCTTGGTCCTGGACAAAAGTGCACCGAGAGCTGTTAAACAGCTTAGCAGTATGGATGACTGAGCTGTCTGGTGTCTGAGCCCTACAACACTGTTTCATTCGCTTGCATAAACTCCTGTTCATGCTCTTTTGTGGATTTCAGATGTTACTATATGTTGTCTTTGTATCTCACTATTGAGTTCAAGTTCTGGAGTCAAGGGTTGGGAGTTGAGGAGGGCAGTAAGTGACTGCAAGGCAGAGGTCAACTATTTTAGTAAATTCTTGGGATTACACAAAACACACAAAAGAATATGCAAATAAGGCACATTCTGCCTTAAGAATATAATATACCAGCGTTCAGGCTGGGGCTTGTGTTACAGAATTTAATTTTCAACATGGAAGAAAGAAAAATGAAGGAAAAGAACCCTTCAAAACTTTTAAAATGCACTCTTAAAATGTATGTTTCTATAAAATTATGCAAACTGATTTCCTGTTTACATTAACTTGTCTTGTATGGATTAGTATTTATCATATATAGGAAGAACTTTTATGATACAGCTTCCTTTCTGCTTGTAGGAACTGGCAATGAATCCCACAGCCTTACTGTGGAAGGAGAGGCATTTCATTTTTCTTAAACAGACGGTACAGAAGTTCATTGTGACCATGAATCATTTGGAAAAGCAGCTAAAATGGAGGAAAATACTTCAGTGTAGTATAATGTTCTATTTGCTGATAATAGGTGACTTGTACTTGATCACAGCCTTGGATTTCTATTCGCAGCATGGTTACACAGAATGAAAAGCACTGGGCAGCTGTAGATAATTTTGGTTCAATTATATGGTAGAAATTTTAATTTCTGAACCTAAATTGAAAATAAAAGATAAGAGTATAGCTGGCTTTATTTCTTCTGTTGAAAAACTTAAAAAAAAATCCATCTGTCCAAGTGCTAGAAAGGAAATTAGACCTTTTAGCTATTAGAATATCTCAATGAGACATTGAGAGGGAGAGTAGGAATGTGCACTGGGCAGTGTTAACAGCCTTTGCATGCAGATTGTTCAAGGGAGTGGTGGTTCCATTTAACTGGCTTAGAAGGACAGGGAAAGCAGCCAGCAGTTAGCTTTTAAAGAATGAAGAACTGGACTTTTTCATGTTTAACTTCCTTTTTTTTTCATGATTTTAACTGTACATAGAATTTTATAGTCAACAAAAAGGTCTCTTGAAGGGACCAATAGTACTGGATCCTGTGAACAGATTAATATAGAAATGCTATTTCTGATGGCATACAACTTAAAGTTATGTCTATGCTGTATAGTAAATGTTAGCGACATACCCTCAAATGTCTTTGTGCAGTGATAACTCCAAAGCCAGGAAAGGATCTTTTTAAACCAAGGAGTGCTGCTGATGAGCAGGGCTTGTTCCTTCAGGCTTAGTCTCATGCCAGCACCATTTTCGTTCCTCTTGCTGGGACCTGTGAAGAAAGCTGCACTATGTGCTGTGGGCACACTGGTGCATGCAGGGCTTTGAGTGCCAGGTTCCACAGCAACTCCTTGAAGCACCAGCACTGTGCTGTGAGAATTAGATGGTTCCTTCAGGGCACCATCACAGCTGGATCTGAAAAGGAAGGTATGAGACAGCAGGTGGTTTCAAACCAAACAAACAAACTCTCCAGAAAACAGGTAGAAGAAACACAGGAAGAGTGAGCATGACTAGGAAGACATGGAGCAATCTAGAGCAGCAGCTTTGCTGTGAGTGCTCACAGTCTGGGTAACTAAGGCACTACAGAAAGAAAAGGGGTGACAGATGCTATTGCCTCTTTGGGGATTTGGGAAGAACTACTGTACGGTCTGCTAAGGTAGAAAACAGTGGATGTGCTTTTCATCAGTTATCTTTGAAATCAGCCTCTAAGTGAATGGAAATGAATTTACACCATTCCAAAGCTGAACTGAACAGAAAAAAGACCGTGGTACACTCTTCCTGGTTGTGTCATTCAGCTCTACTACACCACACCTGAGTAATTCCATAGCCATGTAACTTTATGATAAGACAAATAGTTTGGCTTATGAAGAGCAAAATGAACTTCTGTGTTCAAAATCCAATCTAGATTTAAAACTGCAAATCTTCATCTCAATTTTTTGTTTTCCAGTGCTGTAAGAGGAAGGCTCTCTTATTGCAAACTCATGGATGGTGCTGTGGAGTAAAAAACAAGGCAGATCTGGATTGCCTGCTTCCCTTTGGGTTATTATTTTTTTTTTTAGCTCATCTGCATGAATTTACAAATGCAAATGTGTTTTAATAAAGGACAGTGGGTGTCTGTACCGTGTAGTTGCATGAAGCAGAGAGCAATGGGAGTGGAGGGTGGTTAATTCTAATCAAACTACTCACACCTTGCCCTCCTTGACATGCAATACCACTTTAAACAGCAGTGCTCTAATAGAGAAAAGAGCTACTGTACTTACCCACTCAGTAATTTGCATAATTTTGAAGAGCTGAAAATGTCACTGCTGTTTTATGATAATTGTTGGGAAATGATTAGCTATAGCATTTATATATTCCATAAAAAGAAAGCATTTTACTATTCTGTCTTTAATATTAATAAGAATTAATAAAATGAAAAATAAAATCACCTTGGAGGACAAACATTATGTGTGAAATAATAGGTGTCATATGAAGGCACATGAGCTACCCATCCATTTATTGTAGCTTGTCATATCTGGGAAACACTTAAAAAGACAAACCCTTGATTACTCCTCATGCAATTTCAAATGCAAATGTTAACAATAGAAATAGCTAAAAATAATCCATTATTTCCTTCCTTCTCTGCCTTGTAGCTGTGATTAGAATACTCCAAATTTATGTCTCCTATAAATCAAATATTTTTTAATTGTGAAAAATGTACTTGAGCTGCTCATCTCTTGTTCATTGTTCTTCTCCCAGCTAAATCCTTTGATAAGATGATTGAGACATCAGTTCAAGTTAACAGAATATAGTCCTCACAGCTCCCTGAATTCAACAAGATTTGTTGTTGCAGAGTAACAAGACCTGTAGTTGTTAAGTAAAGAGTGGCTCCAACAAAAATGCTTGAGGGAGCATGGTTTCATAGAAGTCCATGTCCAGCAACTTTTCACTTTCTATGTCTTTCTCAGAGTCCTCTTTTCCTTATACTACAATAAGGCACAGCCGAGATTTAGAAAGGTCATTTTTACAATACTCATGAAAGGCTAAACTGCAGCTTCTTTGCTCAGCTCCATCTGGGAACCTGGCCATGAATTGCAGTTTCTCTTAGGGTTTGCAATCTCTGCATGTTGTGAGCAATCTCTCTCTGATACTTCTTCAGATATTTCTTTGGACAGCCTGCACAGAATGGAGAGCTTATTAATCAGTTTCCTCCCACTTTAGTGTAACTACTCAGTTAAACTTACAGTCTAGAAAGGAGAGGAGGAAATAGATGGCAATTACTGTTACACAGATGAAAATGAAGATTTTAGGAATACCTTCTTTATCTAGAACAGTTTTACCGAGGATGAAGTATTATATATTTGTATGATACAAACTCTCATTCAAAGACACATGACTTCTATCCAGACCCAGTAAGTATTCCAAAATGCAACATATATTCTTTAGAAGTCCCTTTATATATATATATACATATTTCATCAGGAAAATATTGTCAGAAAGAGCTAAACCTTTCTCTATAAAAGGAGTGTTTAATTTCATCCTTTATTAGAGAATAAGCCAAAATAATGATTGCCTCATAAAGAGTGGCCACTCCATCTGGTGTACTAAAACATGACTATGCAATAACTCAGAAGCCTGACCACCATGTGGAAGGGCTAGAGTTTCCAAAGCTGCTCTGCGAGTCGTAGGGGCAGGGCTTACTAGAAGTAAAGCTGATCGTGCTGTCAGAAGATCTCAGAGCAGAAGACACATTCTCCACCTTCATTGGAAAAGTTTGAAAAGGCACTTTATGATACAGAAATCCACATGGTTATAACGTGGCGTGTGGAACTGTCTGTATTTACTGGACCATTTCTGTGGTAGTGTAGCCATCCTAGTGTGGCCCTCCACCCACATGAATTGACTATGTGTCTCACAGTTCATTGCTACTATATTTGCTATTGCTAGAAGACATTGGACACTGTAGCATACATAGACCTCTCACGCACGAGCTAACATCTTAAGCTTCATTGTCTGTGTTTTTTTTCAGGCTTTTTTTTTTTTCCCCTGAAAAAATCAGATAACCGCATCCCTTTATAGAAAGACTTCTAATCTTCTTTTAGAGATTTGAAGTTCTAGGGAGTTATCCAAGGTTTAATTATCTTTATGGATAGGAAAATGCAGTTGTGCTCTTTCAAGGTTGAATTTTTCTAGCTTCAAGTTCCAGCCATTTGATCGTGTTAGGTCTTTGTCTCCAAGACTGAAAGACATCCAGCATCAAGTATTTGTTCCTTGCCTCTGTACCTAGTCATAGTTCACAGTGATGCAGACATCTCTCAACCTTCCTACTCAATAAATTGAACTCTTTAAGCTTCACATCATAAGACTTGTTCTCCAGCCTCTCAATATTTTTTGTGTTTAGTTGGCTGTTTTTATTGTTTCCATTAATCTTATAAGGGGGGAGAGTAAGTCTCTAAGATTTCAAAGAGAACTACCACCCTCATCTTTGTTTCTGTTCTTGACTGTTAAAAGAGATACTCCAAAATGAACCATCTAAAATTTTATTGAGTGGAAAAGTACTCAGATAAAGGAGTACGTTCATTTGACATTGAATGGTGATGTGCACACGAAAGCAGGAGGTACAAACACTCACATCCCTCAGATAACTTCAGACCATCAATTCCACCAAATATCTGTTTTGCCCTCCAGTAGTCATGACAGTGTCTAACCTCAAAGCTAGATTTTGTGCATATTTTCTATATGACTCATAAGCACTTTCCTTTCCAGGTAACATTTTAACACAATGCTTTTGATGGTCTTTCTCCTTCAGGATTTTTTTACCTAGTAGTTCGTGCTACATCTTATTTTTCAAGAAAGGCTTTGAAAATACTGGAATACCTGAACTTTTCAAAGTATATGCCCATTTTATTGTAAGCTGTTTTCTTTTCCAGAATACCCAGAACAGATCTTTTACATCTCATCCAAATGAGCAGTTCAGAATGAAAAAATAATGTATATTGATAACAGTTATATGCTAATTCATTAAGGTCTGCTGTTACCTGAGTGCTAATTAAAGGGAAAAATAGTTGAAGGATAAAGTAGAGCTTGCAAGCATATCACACATGGGCTCTTTCCTAATATATTTCCCGTCTATCACACTTATTACTGCAGGGTGGGCTGACAGGTTAATTATGGAGTTGGAGGAGAACTGATACAGAGGATATTACAATCGCAAAAGCAAACACTTATAATCATTTTATCTAAACAGAAGACAGCCTCACCTTGATGAAGGTCTACATTTAGTGAACACTTTAATGCAACAGTCACTGCACTCTGAAGGAAGATACATGATAAGCTTTCCATCAGGAGATGCTAAGTCTGTAATATATAGTATGCTCTGCAAGAACTTAACCAATTCATATGGAAACAAAATAATAAATATTGGTTTTGTGGTGAAGTCCTATAGGACTGGGATTCACAAAATTCTGGTTTAGTTTCCAGGTTAATTAATTTCCAGATGTCTTGTGTGCAGGTCTTTTGCTGTCATAGAGACCCGGTACATGAGACTCTATGTTGTATTACATGTGAGTAATACAACATGGGGAGATTCTATCAGCAGGCATCTGATGTCTGGTTACATGACTGTCACATATATGCACGTCCTGTTCCCTGGGAGCCATGCTCCCAGATGTTTCAGATCAACAGATCCTGGGAATGTGTTTCCAGTGAGATTACACGGTGAGAAGGCTCTTGTTAAAAAGCACACATGCTGCTGGTGTGTAACACACAATTTCTTGCCTGTTCTGGGACAGGCAAACGTATCAGCTGATCACGGGTCATGCTGTTCCTCTATATCTAGCAAACCTTTTGCCAGGTCTGGAGAATGCTTCTGTACTCAATGAATTATCTGACTCCTGAAAGGGGCTATCTGGGGAGAGGCAAGAAGACCTAATCTCACAGAGAATGTATTGACCTGATAGATGAGGATGTAGCTGCAGTCAAATCATAGAGATATTTATGTATTTTATTTAGAAAAAAAATCCCCAAACTTATGTCCATTAAGCAAGTCCTAACATTTCTTGAACTCTTGTTTACGTTTTTCAACTCAGTTTGTCTGTTTTTCTTTTTCAAACAGGCTGCATTATTATCCATGTTTCTCCTTCATTTGCCTGTCATATTTAACACTCAACCATTTGACACTAGTCATTCTTTGTTACTTACTACAATCTAACCCAGGCAATAGTAATACTTAGATATCCAATTGCAGTGCATCACAATGCATCTTACCTCCTTCTGTACCCCAAAGCTACATGAGTAACTGTATCAGCTGTTGGGTTTACATCGACTTTTTGTAAAGGTCCAGCAGAAAAAAGGTTGTGCACAAATACTAGTTCCTTCACATGGAGCTGGTCTTAACACAAGTATAGAATAATAATAAGCTACACTATTCAAGGACTAATTGTTGGTATTTGTTGAATAATATATTCTGTTCATGGTGTCTGAATGTACAATGAAGTGAATAAAATATGACAAAGCAATAAAATCATTGGCTTGCATTTCTTGAATGAAGAAAAAAGATTACCTTGTTTTCCTTTTAGACAGAGTAGGGGTTTAGGTATGTAATTTTATGGTCCTTCAGCTGCACAACAGAAGTTGAGAACTGACAACTAGAATGATAGTATGCTACACAGTGATTTTCAGACAACACAAAACACAGTATTTCTTTCTTCAGAAAAAATTTTCTTTTTTTTTTATTGCTACTAGAAAGCATCCTAGTAAGTGGGCCAGAGTGACTGCAAAAGTAACTTAAGTTCTGCTTATTCAGTATTATAGTTTATATGTCCTACACATTCAGCTATTTTACTCCCCTTGATACTAGCTGAAATCACATTCTTCACTACATGAACAAATATTGCAGGATGGAAAAAATACACGTTTTTTTATTTAAGGGTAGAACTGAACAATTCCACATGAATAGAAAAGCCCAAATTTCGGCAGTGAGCTGTTTCATCTAAGAAACCTATGAACCAGGAATCCTGGTCTGAATAAATAATACAGACACACAGTATCTGCATGTTGAACAGAGCTAAGAGTTGGCAGTCATTTGATTCGATACCAGCTTGCATAATGACAAATATGATCCCAAAAGAAAAGTTCTAGTAGTTCAGTTCAAGCTGCTTCTATGTGGGTGGGAGGTATGTTAAAAAGGAGCATCCATTCTTGAAAAAGTTAACATTGTCATTGTCTCAGGACTAATATTCCTTGAGGCAACTTTTTAACTGCAAGTGGCTGCTAACACCTCCATTTATGCAGAGGGTTTTCTGATTGTTCTGATATGCCTACTTGCTCTGTCTTTTGGTTAAACTAGAAGTGAACTTCCATTTGTACAGAGCATCAGACCAATCAAATCTAGACAATAAAATTGCCAGACACCCCACCTTTAACACTTACCTGTAACCCAGGACAAAGAGAGGATGGTATGGATTCCACAGGTTCTACACGCACCATTAACAATTTATTGATGCTCATGAAAAGACAGTTTTAAACAATCTTTTCATAATCACACAATAATTCACACTACTTTGCCTGTTTCCTATCACTCTAGTCACAGATTACCTTAAAACGTGGAGTTTAAGCTGTGCAGTGTGTTAAAATGTGCTCAGTAAAGTGTATGTCTGTGTGGACAAGCATCACAAAAATTTGTTCCCTTTGATTATTTCTTCATCCAGCAATACAGTTACTCCCAATACTAATTTCTTTCAGTGTCAATTAAAGGAGCTTAACTTCTCATTAAAGGTGCTCAGAAATCAGTAAAACTAACATAAATAGGCCTAAACTAAGCACATGCTCACAAAGAGCATGCATTCAAGAAATGGGCTCAATTTAAACACTTAACTGCTTCGCTACCTGGGTTCTAAGAAAGCCACCATCATTTTACAGAAAAAACATATTCTGATTTATGAATCTAATTCTCTATACTTCGGGAAAATTTATCTTCCTTGTAAATATTATTGGCAGTACTAACTGTGTGAATAGAAATGTTGGTTTCTTCATATGTCTCTTCCCTGCCCTCACACACTGTGAGCGGCTTACTAATTACTAGGAATGCTATTCCTGTTGGTGGCTCCAGCTTGGATTGCTAGGAGATTCCAGTGCTGCCACAAACCCAAGGCGAAGACTTCACCTGGGGGAAAGAAGCATGCAAATATTGCATGTGATAAATAGGAGAGGGGGAATACTGACAAGTATGACAAGTAAGGAAGGCTTGTATCAGAAATAGATTAAGTTTTGAAGCTTTTCATGGAGTGGAGCAGGTTATTTATTACTCCATTTTGAGAGATAGGGGGAAAAATTATACTTGGATCTTTTTTTTTTAAGACAGCTCCTTTGTTGCTTCTTGCAACATAGACAAATTACTGTAAAATTTGTCTGTGTTGTAAGAAGATACTACTTCTTGTAACTATCACCACTGTTTGGCACTTAACATAGACTAATGCTGTCAGAACTGATTTTGCATCATGTTATTGTTTTGCTGAAATAACAGTAGCCACCTGTAACGTACTACCACGCTAGTGTAAAATGGGCTTTCTGGTTTATAAAGATCATTTTTCCTTTCTCACACCATTGTGCTGAAATGGAAGCTTTTATTTCACCTTCTTACTCATCTAATAAACACAAATCTTTAACTTCTCCTCTTTTAGACTTAAATTAGACTTTGATCATCTTTTTTTTCTGGATTACATTAATCTGTAAAAATGGTTGCTGAGAATGTAGCTAAGAAGTTACCTTGTAACCTTTGAAAGGGTTTTCTATTTTCTACTCTGCGGGGAGAGCACAGGAAAGACACTTTTGTCCTTGATTTAAATTGTTGAAATCCAACAGATTGGCTTCTATTTTGCAGTTATAAATGAGTTCTAAATATGTTCTCAGAAAGAAAATGTGAGTTAGTCATATAGGAAAAGAAAACATAATAAAAACTTATGACTCTGATGAGATTATGATGAGTGGAGGGAAGAGCCAAAGGAGGAAGATAACAGTAAATAAAATGAAATTATGAGAATGGTATTGGGAAAAAAATAGTGATTAAGAAAGAAATTTATTCATAGTCACATACTAATTGGTAGCCATATAGTTAGAAGAGGAAAGCCCATGCAGTTTAGCTTCCACCCTGTCTTTTAAAATCACCATGTAGAGTTGCGTATGTGCTAGATCACATAATACAAAGGCAATCATTTAACTACATATTCCTTCTCTCTACACTGTAACTGCATCTGGTCCTCCAGAAATCTGCATAATATTTACATAATGAGACTCAGACCCTAATATGCCAGACAGTAGTTCAGCAAGATTTCCTTCTAAGCAGCTATTATAGACAAAGAACATGAGAAAAAAAGTTAACAGATAATTCATTTGTCTACGCTTCAGCCATCCAAATGGCCAAAGCTATCTCCTGGCTTTTAGCTTGTTCCTTTTCTGCAGTTCCTATTGTTGCCCTAAAATCAATATTTCTTCTTTCAGTCTGTAGCTTGTTAGTTTCCTTTAAATAAAATTATAATTAATATTTTTGAAGATTGTGTATGCCAGACTATGCTAGCACAAGTACAGTGCTAGTTAGCTTCTATTTTCCAGAAAAGTAGAGCTCAGTATCTGTCCCCTGACTCCTAGAAGTGGAAATGTATGGCAATCTAACAAAAATTGCAAGGATTCATGCTGTGTCTCTGTCTGAAGTTCATGCAGGGCTATGGGACCCTACAGAGAAACTCACCTAAAATTCTGCTGGATCTCACACACTTGCAGAGAAGAAATGAAAGTATTTTTAACTTTTTTTTTTTTCTTTCTGCCTCCTGTTGATCTACATTTTTTGCTGGTCATTTCCTGCAAGACACTGCATTTGAAATGGATGTTTCATATGCCATAAGAATAATTTTCTGATGTATTATTTCCCTGTGACCTCATGAAAACCAGGAAAAGGGTAGAGGGATCAATTTTTAAAAGGTTTAATTTATGGCATTTTGTTGCAGATTTGGTTCTTGGTAAAAAAAAAAAAAAAAAACAACTGAAGTGCTACAGGCTTGAAATACCTGAGCTGCTGTACAGGTAAATTGTGCTCATCTTGAGGTTGGTATGAATAAAGTACCTGCTCAGTAATCTTTTCTAAGTATATATGTCTGGTATGTGTGCTAGTATAACTTCATGGACTTAATTTGCTCATTGCCTTCAGTTTTTATCACATGACAAATCACAGAATCATAGAATGTTAGGGGTTGGAAGGCACCTGTAGAGATCATCTAGTCCAATCCCACTGCCAACGCAGTATCACTTAGGGCAGGCTGCCCAGGAACACATTCAGGTGGATTTTGAAAGTCTCCAGAGAAGGAGACTCCACAGCCTTTCTGGGCAGCCTGTTCCAGTGCTCCACCACCCTCACAGAAATGAAGTTTCTCCTCATGTTGAGGTAGAACTTCCTATGTTCTAGTTTATACCCATTATTCCCTGTCTTACTACTGGGCACCACCAAAAAGAGCCTGTCCCTTTCCTCTTGACACCCACTCCTCAGATATTTATAGACAACAGTAAGATCCCTTCTCAGCCTTCTTTTCTCAAGAAACTAAACAGTCCCAGTTCTCTCAGTCTGTCTTCATAGAAGAGATGTTCAAGACCCTTAATCACTCTTGTAGCTCTCCATTGGACCCTCTCCAGTAGATCCCTATCTTTCTTGAATAGGGCAGCCCAAAAATTCATTTATACTGATTGTTGCCTGGCAAAATCCTATCATACCTGCAAGTATTTCCCCCTCAGTTGAAGAAAAATATTTCCACGATATTTATCACCCCATTTATTTGCTTTAAAGCACTCATATGGGAGAAATTCTGTTTGTTGGAACATTTGTGGAAGTGCCATGAATATGCATACAAGCATGTATTCACACAAACATTGATATCACATGTGCTTGTGTGACCTTTATGAAAGATTTCTGTGGGCTAAGAATTGGTTTTTTAAAGAGAGTTTTGGCAGAGAAATAGCAAGTTTGACTTTCTCCATAAAGCCTACAGGAAAAATGAGCAGCTGTTCTGGAGGAAGCAAAATATGCAAAACAACCACCCGCATGAACATAAATGTTCACCATGTGGTACTTCTTCAAAACTGAGGATCAGCCTGCTTATTCATCTGTGTACCTGAACTCAGCCAGGAAAAAGAAAGAGCATTTAAGCCACCTTCCCTGATCTTATGTCATCAGATGAAAGGACAAAAGAGGTTGTAGCTCTTCTGTATGCCACTAACAGCATCAACAGAAGCTCAACAAAGTCCATAAATGTATGCAAAGACCCCCGTATACTCAAGAGGCTCATGGTTTTGTTCTGTTTTTCTTACATCTGAAGGACCTTTGGCTGACTTATACTAAGATTAGAAGATCACAATAGTTAGTAAGGTTGATTGTACTGGCTGCACACAGAGAACTGATGAGGTTCTTGGCAATGCACAAGCACATAGTTTATGTTCTTAACCTAAACCATTCTCTGGAAGAGTGTCACTCTCTGGGTACTACAGGGAGCAATTAGGAGCCAGATAACCTGCTAGGCTACAATAGTTTCTTAAAACTGGATACATGAAAACACCATTAAGAGTGAGAGGATAAATCTTCAGAAATCTTTCCTCTTTAACACACCTGAAACTGATTGAATGGGACTTCAGAAAGCAACCTCTTTCATTTTCATAACTGTAGATAAAAATGGAGATAGCTGTGCAAAAAGTCCCAAGTGATTCTCTTAATAGACTTGGAAGATATATTACTTTTTAGGAATACAGGAAGGAAATACTGTGTTCAGCAGAAAAGTGAGATTTTATTTTTTTTTTTTTTTTAAAGATGAGTATCACTACCCATCCAACCTATTCCATGCTTTAATTCATTTGGGTTTTAAGATCAAATGCAAATTATGATGTCTCCTGAAAACCAAATCACTCAAAGATTTTCATGCATCTACCATAACTTTAATGAATTTAAAAAAGACCTAAGAAGGAAAGGATATCAATCTTGCTGTATCAGGGCTTTTATGCTTCTGTTCAACCACTCAGTCTTAGCAGAAAACATATGTAAGGACACAAACTCCATTAGAGGACTACTTCAGTACTTCTTAGACCTTTCAGTGAAAGTGAACCATCTGGCTACCATCTGGCCTAGATATGCTGAATATACCTTCCTCAGATGAGCAGATCCTTATTTAATATCAAGGTTTGTCTCTGGTTTTGTGTAAGCAGAAATGCTTTCAGGCATGTTTCCTCTTCTATGTAGGCTATTGTAGGTTTTAAAGTCTTCATGCTATAAAATCTGGTTGTGGTATGGATGGACAGAGTTTATAGGAACTGAACATGAGTGTTCTTGAACATACAATACAGATAAGAGAAGGTGGATAATCAGTCATGAATAAATAACATTACTGAGAAAGAACTGTTCTTTTGCAACTAGCAAATACACAAAAACTTTAATCAACATGAATATCATACTGTGTCCAAGGCTAAAGGGAGTGAAAAAAGAAATCACATTCAATAATTAGTATCTGCTCAGATTTAATCTTTAGACCATATTGTATATAAGGCATTGTGGACATATACTCATTTCAAGGCTCAGTGGAAACACTGGCATTTCAGATATCAGGATATCAAAACCACTAAAAATTCTGGCTACAGCAGATGCTAAATATGTAATTGAAAAACTTTTGTAAGGTTTCCTTATTCCTGCTTTAATTGGATCTGCTGCAATAGACTATGAGAGGTAAAAAAAGAGAATTCAGTGCTTATGGCTAGCTTGAATACATCAGCAAATAGACTATTTACTGGGAAAAAAGTAGATGCAAACTGCACTCTGAAATAAATAACAGGTATTTTCAGAGCAATGAAGGCCATGTCCATGGGAATCCTTCTGACTGCCACCCAGAATTCATCAATATTTAGAGGAAGTCGTAGGAAATATCCTTTGTCTCATGGTCCAGAGAAATCCTACATAGCCATGAAACAATAAATAAGAGCTTCCTGCAAAAGCAAGCAGGGTCTTCACCATGATGTGACAATATTTATATTGCTTCAGATTGTCACAGAGAAAATTATGTATTTAGGCAAAATGGAGTGGGGGAAGAAAAAAGGAAAGTTAATCTTACTGTACTCCACTAAAAGAATTAGAACTAATGCTTGGATTCCTTGTGTAAGCAAAATAGTTAACTGTTCTGGTACATGAGAAACAAAGGTCATCAGACGGATATATTTGTATATTTGGAATTAGATTCTGGGTATATATGAATTAATTCAATATCCACATTTTCAAAAAACAACCTATTAAATGTGAGATGTAAGAGGAAAAACTATTCTGCTATTCTGACTGTATTACAGGGTTTTTTTTTGTTTTGTTTTTGTTTTGTTTTTTTCCTAATACTTCCAGAAAAACAATGGAGAAAATCCCACTTACTTTAAGTGTCTGCATTGATAAATAACTTTTAATGAAGAACAGACATAGATACAGTTCCAAATCTAATACTTATCTAAAAGAAATGCAGAAGATGCATGTAGAAATTCTGCAAGTAGTGGGAAAAAGACAAAAAATGATAAGAATAGTTTTTCTCCAAATGCTGAAGTCAATTATGATTATCAATGTATGTCAACAGTGAAGATGTGAGACTGCAAGAAGTGAAATCTTGACACAAGTTTTGTAATACAGTGTTGCTGTACTTGAAATGATTCCTGACTACAGAATTATGGATAAACTATTATAGAAGTTAGGTTGTTTGCATGGACATGTCATGAGTAAATTGACTCCAATTTTTAGTAACAGAAAGAGAACAGCTAAAGAGATAGTAATTTCTGTGTGCCATATGGGCACATGAATATTTTCTAATTTTGTTCCATGAATATTATCCATTCCTTTTTGTATGAGCACATTGTGTTATAATTATTAGTACTGCTTCTGGCTCAAATAAACAAAATGTGATTATTGGAAGGTTAAATGAGACAAAAGCACAATGGAAATTCTCTGTAATGGAAATTATGCCAATGAATCAGACAGGATTGTGACACCCACATTTTTAAAAATATAATGTTTGTGTAGCATTGCAAATCAGGAGGCAGATGGTTTGGTGTGCATTCAGGTGAAAGGTTCTGAAGAAGGAGTTAAAACTGGACACCATTTCAGGAAAATGTATTTGCTTTTTTTGACATAGGCTGTGGGACTTGGAGAACCCATTTTTGTGCAGTTTTCTGCACAGCCCACAGCTCAGTTGGAAACTCCTTGCAGCCTACCCATATGATGTGAGGCCACATTTTGGGTTCTGTGTTCAGTTGTGAGCATCTCAGTACAAGAAAGACACTGAAGTTCTGGAGTTTGTCTAGAAGAGGGGAACAAAGCTGGTGAAGGGCCTAGAGAACAAGTGTTGTGAGGAGTAGCTGAGGGAACTGGGGTTGTTTAGCTTGAAGAAAAGAAGTTGGAAGGGAGACCTTACCACTGTTTACAGCTACCTGAATTAAGGTTGTAGCAAGATGGGGGTTGGTCTCTTCTCCCAGTTTCAAGGGATAGAGCAAGAGGAAACAGCCTCAAGTTGTGCCAGGAGAGGTTTAATTTGGATATTAGGAAAAACTTCACTGACAGTGTTATCAAGCACTAGAACAGGCTGCCCAGGGAGGTGGTGGAGTCACCATCCCTGGAAGTATTTAAAAGACATGCAGATAAGATGCTTAGGGACGTGGTTTAGAGGTGGACTTGGCAGTACCGGGTTTATGATTGGACTTGATGATCTTAAAGGTCATTTCCAACTGAAGCGATTCTTTGATTCTGTGATTTTTCCTCTTCCCTTGTGGAATGGGCCGTCTTGAACTATATCAGCTAAAGAAAAACAACATTGAAAAAAACATTATTCTTTGAAACATAAAAATGGCCCAGATATAATATCAAAAATTTTGGAGAAGGCAGACACTAAGTGCCAGATACTCCATAGGGCAGTATAAAGCAACATGAATCCCAGTATGATATAATGCAGACAGACAGGAAAGCAAAGGAGCTGTTTCACTAAAGCATTTATGCACTTCTTTAATTCCATTGGCTTCAGTAGCAAATTATTAAACCTTGCTTAAGAAATATGGTATTACTGACATATTTAAAGTTTAGCTCATGCTTAAAGGCTTTGCTGAGTCTAGGGAAGCCTTTGGAAGTCCTCAGAGCTAGGATGTCTGGTCTGTTCAAAGCAGTGCTATTCACACACAGTTAAAGACAAAAAAGTTCTTGTATAGGTAACCTGATTACAAATGCATAAGGATTCTGTTTGTAATAACACATCTACCTTAAAGGAAATTTCAAAAGTTATTTTAGAATTGAATTGCATTTAAACATCGTTTTAAAAGAATAAGTTTTGGAGAGTAACAAAAGTTATATTCAGCAGAAAAGTAATTTATACACTCTCTACTTAATAACCTCTTATAAGCTTTAATAATTTAAACTACTTATCAACGAGAATGTCTTCTGTGTATACTTCAATTATTGCTTTTAGTGTATTTTCTCTCTTCTTTCATGTAGCATGCCACATGTACTTAATATGTCTCCAGTGCCTATTATCACTGTTCTTGTATAATAAACTTCTTATCTGTGGGAATATGACCTTGACACTGTGAAAAAAAAAAAAAAACAACAGTCTTTTAAAGAATAGCTCAATTAAAATCTAATACCTCTGTTTAGGATTTGATTTCATTACTATTCATGAGACCATGCAACACTATTTGAGTCATGAGTTCTCATGCAACTCGAACACTCATTTTGAAAGGAGTCATTACAAAAATAATTTTTATTCTTCTCTCTGGCCTACTGATTTTCAGTCACCATGGAGCTCTCTTTGTTGACTTTGCAAAGGTCTCTGTTTAAAGTTCATACTATTGTTGTGATAATAATTGTTGATTGGAGTCCATTTAGAACAGGTAAATTTAAACACAAGACAGGCTGAGGTGGGTAGTAACAAAGCTGCATGCAAACCTGCCTTCAGATCTGCAGTTTGCATAGGCAACATGAAATGGGCTTGTATTATCTACAGTGCTGTCACTCAGGAGCACGAAGTTCCACTTCCACCACTGATTAACTTTGGACAAGTCACTTAGCCTGAATGTCTGTTTACCAGTCTGTAAATTAGAATAATAATTGTCTACTTTGCAGAGGGTTATGGTTCTCAGTCAATTACTTTTGCAAATGGTTCTAAGAGCAATAGACAAAAAGCCTTACAGACATGAAGTGGAAAGCAGCATTTAACTGAGCCCTGCGTTTACTTTCAGCATTATTTGATTTGCACTGGCATGGACATTCACTGTTTCAAAAGAATCCCTTTCTTGGTTTTAGATTTCTGTTTTCTTCATCAGTGAATACATTTCTTGCTTTCTGCCTTTCTGATATCAAATCAGCAAGCTTTAAAAAGTCAAGAAACCAGTTAGTAAAACAAGGTTGAAGACTTGAACCTACTGGAAGCTTCAAATATCTTCAATCAAAAGTGAATGAAATTATCTGCAGATTGCAAGCCATGAACAGAAAGCAAAGCAGAGAAGGAATACACACTGAATAGAGTAAATATAAACTTCAACAAAGACATTTATATGTAAACTGAGTATCTACAATGAATGGAAAAAGGAAAATTAATGCCTAGAAAGTCTGACAAATCAGAAAGTAATTCAGATAAAGTAAGGATAAAATGTAAAGGTGTCAAAAATCAAGCTGAGCCCATCCTTGCAAAGAATACGAACATGATTACTAAAGATTTTGAGCTATATGTGAAAAACAAACAAGAAAAGAGAAATAATACTTATGGTCCAAAATGGAAACAAATACCTAATCTTTTACTGAAAAAAAAAGATGTGGAACAAAGGAAGACACAAAGAGATTGCATAATTGAGATAAATATGTTAAGAAGAAAATTTATAAACTGTATTTACTACACCCAAGGTAAACTAAATCTCAAGTGCAAATTGTAAACCAGATAAACATCATTGCAGAATACTGAAATCAGTGGTACACTGGATTTATTGTGAATTTCCTTCAACATCCATCATACTGAAGATATAAAATCTTGCTTTGAGAACTGCATATAAGATAATTATTTACAAAATACAGTTGGAAGGAATTGAGACACACAGGAACCTACCCTCACACATGCAAAACTACCAAATTTTAAAGAGTAATTAGAAACATTGTGATATACAGAAAGGGGAAAAATGCAATGCAGAAGAACATGACAGGCTGACATGATAGCTTTCACGTGTTAAAATAATTGATTTTCTAGACAAAGATATTGAAAATAATGACAGGCTGACATGATAGCTTTCACTTGTTAAAATAATTGATTTTCTAGAAAAAGATATTGAAAATATATATTATATTTTCAGTGAAGCATAGGAAATTGATGCTGTGTAATAAACTACTTGTTAAACCAGATTAGAGTAGTAGAAAGTGAAAGGTGGACTAGGAACTGATTAAAGGAGAGATGATAAAAGGTGTTCAGTAGCAGAAAGAGGTGACTTTTGGTTGTTTTTTTTTTTTTCCTCAAAAAACAGTCTTGACAACAAACTTAGCTGGTATCTGGTTAATGACTGTCATAAGAATGATGTGCTAATAAAATGAGCATACAACATTGTTTGAAGGCATAAACAGCGCAGACAATGAGAAAGAAAACATGGAGAGAATAAAAGACCCAAAGGACTGAAGATACGTCATAAGACAATAATGTAAGACAGTATGATAAATTTAGTGACTATGAGCAAGACTTGCCAGTATGAACAATGTTTCTTGGGTGAAGATGATCTTTTAGTTGATAGTCTGGTCTATGGGCACCACCAATCTGAAGTAAAACCAGACAGCGCAAACGCAATCTTGTATTGCTCGAGGAACATTTAGGGGTGATAGGCAAGTGTTCAAGCAGAGCACAGATAAGACCTTTTCTGTGTCTGACTCTGTGTGTCTCATTATCAAGAAATATGAACTTGGTGAAAGAAGAGCTTGAAGGATGATCAGAGCAGGAGAAGTAAACAGGAGATCATGGCTCGTTGTCCGTGTTTGAGCTAAAACAGAATCAATTCTCTGGTCAGTGATCTCACTTCTCAGCTAAGTCTCTTCTAATTGGCTGCACATTCTGAAGTTAACAGCATATTTTTGCAGACAGTGTCTGCTTCTAGAAGTGAGAATGCTTAATTTTTATAGTTACTCCTAAAGATTGATATACAGAAAGGATCTTGCTTATATTTGCTCCTATGGAGAGCAGGGTCGCTCCTAAATCTCATGGTCACACTGTAAGTGAATGTATCATAAACCTAAAGATTGATATACAGAAAGGATCTCGCTTATATTTGCTCCTATGGAGAGCGGGGTTGCTCCTAAATCTCATGGCCACACTGTAAGTGAATGTATCATAAGTAATAAAGTTGTGCCTGTGGGGAGGAGTACACAGGACACATGACCCAAACCTCACCAGCAAGGTACTCCATTCCACATATATAGCATTCCATATAAAGCTGAGGGATCACAAGGGTCAAGCTCTCTTCTTCAGTTGCCTGTGTTCAAGGAGGATTCTATCTATTTTTCTGACTTTAATCTCAATCAATCCATGCACTCCTCAATCCAGTTCCTGAACCAGTTCCCATCTTCCACTGAGTCCAGTCTGGTACTTCCCCAGTGCCTGTCCTGTAGTGTCATTGTTGACATCATAATCATCGCTGGGGGAGTTCTATATTGGGTTTGTATATACCTGTATATATTTCAGTTTTCTTCTTATTTTTTTTTTCTCCTTACTGTTACTGTTTCATTAAAACTGCTTTAAGTTTTTTTCCCAAACCATTAGTCTCACTCTCTTATCCTCTTTCCCATTCCCTTCTGGGAACGGAGAGGGGTTAATACTGTGGATCTTTCATTTGTTTAGTGGCCAGCCCAGCCTCAGCTTGTGATACTTGTAGCAAATCAGACATCTAAGGCTTTATGATTTTTGGATGTGAACATGAGAGATGCTTACCAGTGACCTAAGCAGCCTATACTCATCCTGTGTCCATTATTCCTTTGTACTGTACATATGTAACTGTGGTCTGTATAGCTGTTTCTGACAATACAAACCAGTTTTCACCTCTGCCTCCAGCTTTGAAATAGTTGTTCTGCTTTCCTTTCTTCTTGCTACTGAGAACTTACAAAAAAATAAGAAAAAGTCTAGTTACCAGGCTGCCCAGAAGAACTCAGAATTAACTGGCTGGTAGCACGAATTTGGTATATTTTTCTATAGGGTTATTCTTCATGGTATTGGAGAGATTGTTCAGTACATTATTTAGGAACTTGGGTATTTAATGATCTCTGTCAGACTTTAAGTCACATAGGGCATGATGGATAAGGTTGTTCTACTTTGACATTTCTCTCTGTTTAAATTGTAATATTGTTATTATTAATTTCAAAATTAACACAAAACATTAAATCCCTATGAAATATAATTTTCCTAATTTGAAGGACTGCAGCACTGAAGTCCTCTTCCTAACTGATCCTTTGAGCTTAGCTAGAATTAACGTTGTCAGGATTAGCATATGATTGATAGTTTGACACTCTCTATTTCTGACGTTTTACTGACGTTATTTTGGGTTCTGTGGCACTTGCACAAAGTGCAGGGTTTAAAATTATTTCTGATATCTCAGCAAAAGGAAGATCAACTAGTTGCTGAGGAAGAAAATGTAAAATCTAAACATGCTGCAAAACACATTGAAATATCTAGAAGCAAAAGAACACACAACAACATACTTCTAGCTCATGATAACAACAGGCTTGGCAGGGGAAAAAATAACCTAAAATAAATATAATGTTGTCTATGTTAAGCAATCAATTTTTATGTCTCTACAGAAGAGAAAAGAGTACTTTCCCAATGATCACCAAGCACTACCACTGCATAATGTGAGGGTGCAACACTGAACTATTTGCTTGATTATTTCAGATGAGCTGGTGATTGGAGCTTCTTTTTTGAACAACAGGCAGACCCTAAAAGCTGTTGCTTAATATCCACTGACTCAGTGGGAAGGTTGTTAGAACCCTGAAGAATCTTGGTCTTTCAGAAAAATATTGCTGTCAATTTAGAGGAGGTAAAGGAGGAAATAAAAAAAGACTTTGAGAAAGTAGATATTTTATTAAAACCAGCTTTATGTTTTCTGGATTTCCTTTCTTTCTACTATGAAATTCCAAAGAAAAAAAATCTCAACCCATATAAAACCTGTAGAGTTTTAATAATTATATTTTTTTTCCTAGTAGTTGTATAAAACTATATCATTTTCTATGGGCTGATTTTAACTCCATATTAAATTATTAATTTATTTTCGTAGAGTTTTAATAATTATATTTTTTTTTCTAGTAGTTGTATAAAACTATATAATTTTCTATGGGCTGATTTTAACTCTATATTAAATTATTAATTTATTTTTATGTAGTTTTAGCTTAATTAATCTAAACATCTATTTACATATTACAGAACTACTAAATTTTATTTCAAATTACAGAGGATTTTTCTCAGCATGATGGGATATTGCCTGTAATGAAAATGCTGGCAGTAGTAGAAGTCCCTGCAGGACAATTTCAAACAAAAGTTACAATACTTTAAATCATCTGATATTCTGTGCTCTGAACATCATTAAAAGGTAGAGCTGATGTATCTGTTTCTGATGAAAATATCAAGAAGGATAAAACCTCCCACTTTTTAAATACCAATTTTATGTGTCAATTTGTTTTTTTTTTGTTTCTCCATTGATGAGAAAAAAATGTGTCTACTTGCAAAATCCTCAAAGAATTTTTCTCTTTATCTCATTTTCTAATCTAACATCTTAAAAATCATCGCAGTTTGTATGTATTTAAATGTTTTCCTGTCTATTCCTCCAATTCCTTTGTAAAATTTAATCTTGTTGATTGAGTTCTACAAGGAAAGTAAACATCTCAGACCTATGAAGTTCCTCCACGTTTAATTAGATTAAACAACTAGGTAGACTAGAGAAGTCTCTCACATGCTGCCTCTCAGAGAAATGCTTCAAGATGTGGTTATTTCTTCTTAAGACAGCAGGCAATCCTCTCAAAGTACAGCCACCAGAAGTGCCTGGAATTGTGGAAAATCTTCATTCAAATCCCATACATTCTTAAACATCAAAGTCAATAATATATGATATGCAAATTTATACTAAAATCTTCCTTAATTCTCACATTCTTAGTTTTATAAGTTTCCTTTGTCTTACTTTGTTGTGTAATCTGATGAAGGAGGAATCCTAACATCTGTGCAAACTTTTGAGGTATTTTTTTCTGACCTCTTGAGGTTAAGGTGGATGTGTGTTTCAAGATGCTGAGCAAGGCAAATTTTTTCACATTCCTCACTTCTTGCTACACAATTCTCCTGTTTCTGCCATCCAGTGTCATCAGCTGGCTGTGTTATGGGGACTGGTTATGTGAGCCTGAAGCCAGTCTGCAAAGATAAAAACCACACCATGCAGATTGGTGTTGAGACTAGAAAACTGTTTGCCAACCCTGAACAAAGCTGTGACAGCTGTTTCTTGGTTTAGTAAGAAACACTTATAAGGCAGACAGAAAGATCTTCTTTTAAAAGATGAGGAAAAGAAGCTGTGAGCAATTTCAGGACAAGGGATTGATTCTTTGAAGACAGAGTATGAAAATAGAAATTTTGAAAAAAAGTAAAGAACTAACCGTCTTTCCATCAACAGCACAGAAAAGCATGAATTTAAACACAACTGGATATTCCAGTCTAGTAATATGTAACTGGAAATAGTCAGGATCTACCATCCTGCCTAGGCTGAGCTGAGCATCTTCTCCTGGGATGCTGAGGGAAACAGCAAGCAGCAGTGGGAGCCAGCGAGGGGCAGCAAGCAGGGACCCCTGAGCATGTGTCTATGGCCTTGCAGGAGGTTTCTGTCCTGCATGGGCATCGGGATTTGCAGGGAGCATCACACGCACACGTATAGCTGCATCACCCACACCTCCTGTAAGATAGATCGTCCCGATCCGATGTCGGGGGAGGTTTCGATATGATCCAGAGAGGCAAGATTAAGACACAAACGAGGTCAAATGCCGTATGCCCAATACAGTTTTTATTACAAAACGAGAAAAATGTTAGAAAAGCGTAGCGATAGGACAGAGTGAAGAAAAAAGGCAGAAATGAAACAAGTGGTCGGTAGAGATTCGCCAGAG
>NW_008631488.1:0-10319 GCF_000691845.1 Merops nubicus | reverse complement strand
ATTCTATGACTCTATGATTCTAAGATAGGCTAAGGTCTTAGACACATCACCACTCCTACTCCAGCTTCTTCACCAGATCCTGTCTCATGCACAATCCCTCGGCAGCTTACAGAGTCTCACCAACCTGTCCAACATCCTGCAGTCTCAGGTTTGCATCCTTAGCAGTCGCAAAGCTCCAATTTGCCTGTAGTTTCTTGAGAGCCCGTGATCCTGTGATTGACCAGGTTTGTTCTCATCTTTGTCACCATTACACTTCTTGTCACATTTGTGTCTCTCCTTACGGCTTCCCTCTTTTCCTTAGTGTCCCATCTGACAGGTATTTGAGGAGATGATCACTTCACAGGTTCTAACTTCAGATCTCTTATATCCTTCTAAGACTTTCTTTCTTTGAGAAGATAATTTAAAACCAGAGAGAAACTAAGTATCACAAGAGTTATTCCCCAGCTGGACAGCAAGATAAGAAGGCAGGGAAGCATGGGAAAGTCCTTAGAAGTATAGCTCCCAGCTGGTTCAGCCGAAAAGACTTATTTTGGGATTATTGAAATGCCCTACTTCCATGAAAACTGTCAAAATAGTTCAACAGTTATACAAACACATACACCTTTTCACGAACTTGCTATTTGTTTTTCATCCCGATCCAGAAGAGAAAAATAAATTTTTACCCATGACTGTAGCTTTTTTTCCAAACAGCTCCAATTATTTTATTACAAAGAGTAACTAGACCTTTTCATTTTTCATTACATCTTTAGGACTAGAAATGGCATTAAAAAGGAAGAGGCAAAGAGCAGGAAGATAAAGAATATCCCTACATACTAAAAATCTAACTGAAAGTTTGTCTGAATCATCTTTTTAGCAGCAGGTCACAAAGTATGTTCATTACAGTCTGTATCCTTGCTTTTGAAGGAATATTTTGAGTGGAAAATTAATTTGAAATATTCACTGAAGGTTTTTTTTTCAAAACATGAGTTTCTTGCAACACCTCCTAAGAAAACACCCAACAGACTTCATTAGAACTGGTTCAAAAAGCACACTATAACGAAGTTGTTTGCAGAAACTTAGCATTTGTTTGGATCTCGTTGTGAAAGACAGTTGAGCAGTAATAGGTATAAAGGAAATTATGTGTGCACAGCACAAAACTACAGCTATAAACCCTCTCACCAGGCTGCAACAGACCTGTTCTGAAAACACCATCAAGCATTTTGGTTTAGGTTTGTGGGCTGGTTTTTATTGTGGGTTTTGTGTTTGGGGTTTTTGGTTTGGTTTGGTTTAGCTTTTGGTTTGTTTGGTTTGTTTGGTTTGTTTTCCCCTGGGATTATGTGCATTAGCTTTGCCAGCGGCAAAGTTAAAAATATAATGTTCATTAGAGGCATGTGATGGTGGCAGAATGATGCTGCTGTTTGCCACAACAGTCTGTCTGACTCGATAAGAGCTTGGCGATGACAACATCGATGTTAACGAATACGGCATTAGAAGTGACCCAGCTGAAACGCAGATGGCCTTTTATCTCCCTCTGGTGGCCTGACTGCAAACCGTTAGTACCGGCTGCCTTAGGGCTAGTGTGTCTGTCCAGCCAACCCCACTTTTTATACTCACAAACTCTATGGGTTCTGCATCAATGGTGACTTTGTCCCTGACATCCTAGAAAATGGTAGCACTTCAGGGTTTTGATTGCTTGGAACTGTGTGACCCAGGTGAGGCTCCTTCCAGAGCAACCAGCATTCTAACCCCTGAGTATTTCCACGTCCCCTCTAAGATTCACCAAAAATCCCAGGTATCTCTGGCTCAAATACCATCCATTTGTGGAGGCTCAGTCCATGGATTTTTTTCTTGCCTTGGCGAAGATGTTTTATTTGTTTTGCCCAAGGTGCAAGGGCAGTGAGTCTAACGGATTACAGAAAAAAAAACAAAAACAAAAACAAAAACAAAAAACCACCCAATACTGCGAACCATTTCCCCTTGGCAAATTAATTGTGTTTCCTCTCCTATAGCAGACAGAAAAAAAAAGTGCTTCTCAACTATAATATATTATGCTACTGACAGGAAGGAACACCCTGATTCTATTTTTATCTTTGCAACAGAGGAACAGACATATGCTCTGTGTTGATATCTGCCACAAAACAAATGCACAGTGGTGAGGATCTCAACTTATCTCCACCTTTCCTGGATACTGCTGTCTCTGTATGAATATTGTTGTTGCAATGCAGTTTGCAAAGTATCTGTTTGGTTTTGAAGTCTCACAGCACTTTGGATCTGCATGTCACTTTGCAAAGGGAACAGGTGGAACAGGCAATCATACACACTCCGAGTCTGAATGTGACATTGGGGTAGAGCACAATCTACCAATTGTAATGTCACTAAATTAAAATTTAAAAAAAAAAAAAAAAAAGCTTTTCTTATTAATTTTGCTAGAGTCAGAAAACCATGCACGTCACAAAACAATGAACACAGAAGACTGCAAAAAGACTGTCATTCTCAATTTATGACAACAGTAAATGTTTCATTCTCCCTGTGCAACTCACTTCAGCCAGAACTGATCCCCCTGCTTATTTCTATTTCCCTATGGGATGAGGAAAAGAGCAGTTTCAAACCTGCGATGCATATCCAGGAGCTGCTCATTTATTATATGTTATTAGTGCTGAATTGAACTTGGACACGGTGGATTACTCCTCAAAAAAAAAAACACAACCTTTGGAGGCTCCCAGGCTTACTACTTTGATTTCCCATTGAACAGCTTCAGCAAGAGGAACGGCAGAAAGGAGAAGGCTCTTCTAAGAAAAAAGAGGCATTTTCTACCGGTTTCAACAAGAGCAGACAAATTTCTGTGCCTAGGTAACAGAGAAAGGAGGAAAGAAACACACTTAACCTGGGTTATTAGGAATCTGGGCGAGCAACTGGAAAGGGCAACCTGTCATGCTGGTTCCTATGTTGGCTATAAAACAGTTACAGCAACCAAAACCTGGGTATTTTTGCCTGAATATGGTACTTGGGTGTTTATATTTGGAAGAAGCATGTCCTATTTACTTGTGTTCAGACCAGTTTTCACAAGGTAATTTTTAAGAGCTTGTTAATGGTTTGGGTTTTTTTTCCTGAAACCTTATTGGCAATTAAACTCCATGTAGCTTTCTACACATCAGGATTTGGATTCATTGCCTGCCAATGTGCATGTTTAAAAACAGAGTGGTTTCCCTTTTACTCTTTTCAAGCAGAGAAACACACTCATGCCATTGGTCTTTATGCTGTTGTAATATCACTCTATTTATCACATGCATAAAGAGTCTAAATTTAAATAAAAGTGCAAGTACCCAAGAAAGAAATAAAAATTGATTTTCAGTTGCGTTAAAATCCCTCAATGCAGACAAGATGTAGAAACATTCTTGTGTAAATGAGAATCACGTACATGGAATGTGAAACAACATTGGACTGCAGTGTGGCTGAGACTGCTTCGTACAACAGGAGTCAAATTCACAGCTGGAAAAGGTTCTTGCATGCATCAGCAAGGACTTGCATCAGGCCCCTAAGGGCTTAAGTTGGGCCAAACTTGACCATGCTTGTGCTATACCATGAAATTACACATCAATTCATATACTTTTTTTTTTTAATAGATAAAATAATGGAAGGTCTAGGTACTAGCAAAACTTCAGTGTCTGCTTAATAGAACTCCATACGAAAAGGAAATCAATTGAAATATTGTACTTCTCTACCAGGTTCCAGTTTAGCATGGTATCCAATGGTATACTTATAGACAAAGTGCTACTGAAGTCAAAAAGGTACAGAATTAAATGCATTAAACAGCTTCACTGAGCCTGGAAGGGACAAAGTGAGCAGCTGCCATGGAGAACTTCCCTGCATGTAGAACTCTTCCTTGTTCCTTGAGACCTCCTGGCTGGGCTAACCCAGCCCAGAACTGAAGTGGAGCACTGCCTTCCATGTATCTTCCCCAGTGTTAACATGGTGGTCACAAGAAATTTTATTTGGTGATAATAGGGAGCAGCACTGAACTGAAGGTTTAAAGCTAGACATTCGTTGGCTTGTGCTACTGATGAGGCGAGAAAAGAGGCAAAGACAGGACATGGGATGAACAGGTAAATGTTGGGGTTTTTTACCTTTTTTTTTTTAACCTTTTTTTTTTTTTCCCCTATGAGAAAGATATGTGAAGATGTGACAACTTTTAGAGACAGGTGAGATGAGTAGGTAAGGAAGCATGTATTTCCACACTCTGAAAGAACTATACTTTCACAGTAGCTAATGGAAGGAAAATTATGCAAGGCTCTAAAACTCCCTTGCCAGCATGCTTGCAAACCAATGTAGTGTTTTTCTGAATGTGGGTCAGTTTGTACCACACAATGGGCTTAGAGCTCCACCACACTGCAAATCTACCCCACAACTATCCCTCACTGATCTCTGCCAACTTGAGAGTACCCATGCTGCATGCTCTGAACTAGCAGCAACGGGCAGCTTGCTTCCTCCAAGTACTGGGTCCAGCTGGGGTGAACTTAATTATCTTTATAGCTGTTAAAGGGTGCTATGGTTTATATTTGTGTTGAAAATAGAGTTAATAGCAAAGCACAAATATTGTCGCTACTATTGAACGGTGCTTGATCATCATTTCTGATTCTCTCTTTGCCCTTTGCCAAAGGAGCAAGAAGTGGGCAAGAGGTTGGGAGGAGAGAGCTGGAACAGCTGATATGAATGGACCAAAGAGATACTCCATACAACATAGCATCACGCACAGCAATAATACTGAGGGAGGGGAGTTTTGTTCTAAGTAGCCTTTACTCTGAAATGGGCTGGCCATCTGTCTGCTGGTGGGAGGTGGTGAGCAATTACCTTTGCACTGCTTGCTTGTTTCCTATTTTTTTTTCCTTTACGTCTTAAATTGTCTTCACCTTGATCCATACATTTTGGATTTTTTTTTTCTTTGTTCACTTTTCCCCTCACAGTCCTCTCCCTCCACCCACTGGCAGATTGAGAAGAGTGAGGGACCAGAAGGAAGCTTAGCTCCTGATTGGGATCAAGCCACCACACCACAAAAGCAGGCTAAGGATAAACAGGGGTTCAGTGAATCTCAGTAGGCTTTTTTGTTGCTCAGAGTGGGTGCTTGAGGAGAAACTGCGTTGTATTCAAATTATTTTTCAGTTTTTTATTGCATGAAAGGGTATGTTACAGCCATGCCTACTCTTCCAGCTGATGGGACTCATCTTCAGTCAAGTCATAAAGGATTTCTTCACCTCCTCCTGTTATAATCAGACTTCCTCTAGGTCCCTTCCTGCTTAGAATTTTGTTTCTTTCAAAAAAATTTTCAAAGAGCTGTTCCAGTACTGACACACTTGTCATCACAGCAGACACATTGAAGCTGTTCAACAGGACAAGTCTGCAGGTGTGCCTTAGGCTCAGAATATTTCTTCTTGGCAGGTAAATCCAGCCACAAGATAGCTTCAAAAATACAAAGCAAGCACAGTCAGTGGAACAAGACCCCTGCTTTCTTTAGTTCCAGCACTCCACTGAGATGTACAGAGGTTTTAAAGGGAAAATCAGGCTTTCACAGCATCCTTACTAGGCTAAGTTGACCTTCAGAAATGAATTAACTACAGATGCCACAAAAGTAGTCTGCAGAAGTTATGTCCTGCTTGATTTGGAAAACCTAAATGATAAGGTACTAAATATAATGACATTTACTTTGGCTGGAAATCTTCTCTTTTCCCATAGAAACAGCAGAAGAAAATTATATATAATGAAATGCAACATTTAGATAAAAATCTCTAACATTAATTATGCATCATCATGCTGTGTTCAAGTATAATTCAGCTTATCTCCTGTGCAGTGGTTAGTTTTGCCCTTTAATACTATGAACACACAAAGCACTTCCCTAAGAAGAAGAAATTTACCAGAAAAGCAATTGCTTTGAAAGCATTCTTTGACCAAGATTTGTTGCGACTGCCTTCTTCTATCCCATTTTGGCTGCTTTGATTTTCTCAACCTGACAGAAAGACTGGTGTCCAGCCAGCAGATTTATTGGTGGAAGAGAACTGAAGTGATTGCTTTTCTGTGTAGGTGAGAGTCAGGACCAAGAGCACTTACTCTGATCCTGTGCAACACAGAGAATGAAGAGTGCCACCAGTTTCTGCAAATCTATCCATGTCCCTGAGGTAATGAGTTAGGGTGGAGACGTCTGACTGTAGAAAAGTTTCATGTGCCTCCATCAAGCACTCCAGAGGTCCATCTTCTTGCTGATGATCTGGGAAACAAGGCAGCTCTGCTACGTTATTGGTTCTATTTAGCAGCCTTATTGCAGCCCTTACAGCAATCCACATAGCAGCCTTCCAGTAACTAAAGGGGTCTACAAAAAAGCTGGAGAGGAGCTTTTTATGAGAGCATGTAGTGACAGAACAAGGGACAATGGCTTTAAACTGAAAGAAGGTAGATTTAGGTCAGATGTAAAGAAGAAGTTCTTCTTTGTGAGGGTGGCAAGGCACTGGAGCACGTTGCCCAGAGAGGTTGCCCCATCCCTAGAATTGTTCAAGACCAGGCTGGATGAGTGTTTGAGCAACCTGTTCTAGTGGAAAGTGTCCCCACCATAAGCAGGGCATTGGAAGTGGATGGTCTTTAAGGTCCCGTCCAACCCAAACCATCCCATGATTCTATGATCCTATTTCTACAAGATGCTGCTTATTGCTAGCTAGCGTGCAAACACTCTGCTCTGGGAGAAGAGGAGCAAGACATTATCAAGACAAGGTTTTAGCTGGGGAGCTATGCCAAAAGCCTTCCTTTAGGAGATACAGGCAGAACTTGCCATCATAGCAGTACACAACAGCAGGAGAAGGCGCAGTGTGTACACCCCCATCACAAAGAAGTTGAGCAAACACAGCAGAAGGGACACACTTTAATACTACAATAACACAAGAGAGTCTTAGGAATCTAAACATGCCCTCACTGCCTGCAAAGCATGAGATGCACAGATGTGGCACTTAGCAGCATGGCTTAGTGGTGGACTTGGCAGTGTGAGATATGTTTGGACTCAATGATCTTAAAGGAAAAAAATCAATAGCAAATGAGAGCAAGTGCTTGACCAAGCTGCTCACCTAGGCTCCCCTAAAATGGAAGAGGAACTCCTAGAGAAAGCAGAAGGGCTTTTCCCTCTTTCACTAGGACAGTTTGCACAATCCTGTGTAAAGCAGAAGGCACACCAGTTGCCTGAGCAACAGATGGTCCATGACAGCTTAAAAATATCTGTAAGGTGAAGGCCATGTGACATTTCTCCTCCCTACCCCCAATCTCACGGACTCACAGAGGTACAGTAAGAGAGTGGCTGAAGGCAGAAAAGGAGTCATGACATACATAACATTTCCTGGCACTGTCTTTGTTGTACAAACAGACAAAAGACAGCCCACAAGATGTTGCTCTTCAAATCAGGCCTTGAGACACTTTTCAAAGTGAATCTTTTACAAAGCACCCCTCGATACATAGGTTTGTTCCCTTCCATCCCCAGAAACTGAAATAACTACTTCAAGCCTGAATTTCTTGTTATCCAAGTACAGCTCCTATGTATTAGACAAACTGGTTTTCAAACTGCTATTCCATTGACTTGGTTGAAATACACGCAAAGAATGGCACATGTGTTTCCTTGTGTAACTGAGGCTTAGTCTTTCTCTTCTGATAAAATTTGTGAAATCTGGGTTTGAAAGGCACTAGTGTGCAGCTTTCAGTTTTCAGGCAAGCTACCTGTATGAAAAAAGCAGAGTGTCATTTCTTGAATTTGTTTCAAGAAACATCAACCTAAATATCTAAAAAGGACAGCAAATCATATTTTAGGACAAGTGCAGAAAAGCCAGACCAACAATATCTGTTTGCAGATGTTTGACTTTCAGGAGACTGGCAAGGCCAAGACTGTTTGTCTGAATGGGGAAAGAATTTTTTCCCCTCCAAATTTTTAAGTCAAACTTGAAATATCCAGTGAGATTTAGGTGGGATACTCCTATTAGGCCGGCTCTTTGAAAAATGGCTGATTATCCATTTTAGAGTTCCTATACTGGATGATCAATGTTGCAAACAGTACTAATGGTGAAAATGGCCAGATCATACATTAAAAAAGAACACTGGTCAAAACAGTATCATATTCTGAGAGTTAAATTTTTTTCCAAGTTTTGGAGCGAGAAAGAAGAATCTTATATGAAAGAAGTGGAATTAACCCAGTTTATGCCTATGTGAATTTCTGTCTTTTAAGTATCAAAGAGAGCATTGCAGATCTGACTTCCTAAGCCCTCAGTCCCTTACATTAAATAGTTTTAGGAATCAGAATATAATACATATAATTTTGTTAGCTCCTGAATTGCTCTAATGTTAGAAAATGCCATAGTCAATTGATACAAGATGTACCAAATAGTCTTAAATTAATACTTGCACAGACTGTCATTAGAAAGGAAGGAAGTTTCTCTGCTGTCATTAGTGACTGTAAAAGCTTATGTGCAAAAGCCTGAAATGATTATGCAGGGACGTCATTTCATAGAATCACAGAATCATAGAGCATTTCAGTTTGGAAAGGATTTTTAAAGGTCATCCAGTCCAACCTCTCTGTAGTCAACAGGGGCATCTTCAGCTGGATCAGATTGCTTAGAGCCCTGTCCAACTTGACTTTGAATGTTTCCAGGGATGGGGCATCTACCACTTCTCTGGACAACCTGTTCCAGTGTTTCACCACTGTCATTGTAATAAATTTCTTCCTTCTATCTTGTCTGAATGTACTCTCTTTTACTTTAAAACCATTATCCCTTGTCCTGTCACAGCAGACCTTGCTAAAAAGAATATTCCCATCTTTCTGACAGGCCCTTTTTAACTACTAAAAGGTCTCTTGTAAAGCCTGCTCTTCTCCAGGTTGAACGACCCCAGCTCTCTGCTGTGATTCCTAACAATCCCAGGCTGAACAACCTCAGCTTCTGTGCCTAGTTTCTTCCTCCCTCTCTCCACAGCAAAGCCATTGGAGTACAGCTCTGTACCATGATCTCTGGCAATCCTACCAATAGCAAACAGAACCACTAAACCAATGTTAGCTTTTAAAAGTTCAGCATGTATCACATCCACCCTCTGGCTTCCCTTTACCATCTCTCTTACTTCTTTCCACCACATATTCATATGCAACAGCATATCAAGTTATTTTGAAACCTACTGATTAGGACTACAATAGCTGATGCTTCCCTCATCTTTAGCCTGGCTTCCTAATGACATTTAGCCTCGTTTCATCTGCACTCACTGACCTCTAGCAAATCTGGGGCTTGTTTACCTGTTGTGCTGTGCTGAAAGATTTTCAAAGACTCCTTTCCTACCCTTTTAACATATATAACAGTATGATTATAAGAAGGATATTCTATTAGTGTCCATGGTCATGGCCAAAATTTATTCTGTAGGCCCTTGGGCAAGAGATGATAGAATCATTCAATCATTCAATTATTTAGGTTGGAAAAGACCTTTAAGAGCAAACCAATGAGTCCAACCATTACCCTAAAACTACCAAATTTACCCCTAAATCATGTCTCTAAGCACAGCGTCTACATGTCTTTTAAATACTTCCAGGGATGGTGACTCAACCACTTCCCCATGCAGCCTGTTCCAATGCTTGACACCTCTTTCAGTGAAGAATTTTTTCAAAATATCCAATTAAAACTTCCCCTGGCACAACATGAGGCCATTTCCTCTCATTCTGTCACTTGCTACTTGGGAGAAGAGACCAACACCTGATTTGCTACAGCATTCTTCCAGGTAGCTGTAGGAAGTGACAAGGTCTCCCCTGAGCCTTCTTCTCTCCAGGCTAAACAATCCCAGGTCCCTCAGCTGCTCCTCATAAGACTAGTTCTCTAGATCCTTCACAAGCTTCATTGGTCTTCTTTGGATGCACTCCAGCACCTCCATGTCCTTCTCATAGTGAGGGGCTGTCACAGGCCAGAATTGGGTCAGCTGCTAGATGAGTGACAGACACTTTCTAATAAGCCTCTCCCTTTCCAAAGGGCAAGAGAAATGGAATAAGGGAGAGTGATTTATGGATTAGAAAACTAAAGCAGCTTTAATTAAAATAATAACAACAAAATGAAATATATCCAAAATCAATACCAAACCGAAATCCCCTGGAGGCAATTACGTATGCGGTGGGGCAGGCACTGGGGAAGTCCCAGCCTGGACTCAGCAGCAGACAGGAATTGGATTCAGGAGCTGGATTCTGGAACAGGATTCAAGAACGTATGGATTGGGATCCAAGGCAGAGCAGACGGATGGCGTCCTCCTCAGACATTGGTTTTTGAAAGGAGAGCTTGACCCTCACAATTCCTCAGCTT